>NW_027139453.1:9393939-9696969 GCF_035084215.1 Heptranchias perlo | reverse complement strand
AGTAACATCCTACAAATACTGACACTGACCCAGGAACATCGTCTAAATACTGACACTCACCTATGAACAATCTATAAATACTGACACTCACCTATGAACAATCTATAAATACTGACACTCACCTAGGAACAATCTATAAAGACTGACACTCACCTAGTAACAATCTATAAATACTGGCACTCACCTAGTAACATCCTGTAAATACTGACACTGACCGAGGAACATCGTCTAAATACTGACGCTCACCTAGGAACAATCTATCAATACTGACACTCACCCAGTAACATCCTGTAAATACTGACACTCATCGAGTAACATCCTGTAAATACTGACACTGACCCAGGAACATCGTCTAAATACTGACACCCACCTAGGAACAATCAATAAATACTGACACTCACCCAGTAACATCCTGTAAATACTGACACTGACCGAGGAACATCGTCTAAATACTGACACCCGCCAAGGAACAATCTATAAATACTGACACTCACCTAGTAACATCCTGTAAATACTGACACTCAGCTAGGAACATCCAGTAAATACTGACAGTCAGCTCGGAACATCCAGTAAATACTGACAGTCAAACAGGAAATTCCTGCAAATACTGACACTCAAACAAGATTATCCTGCAAATAATGACACTCAACCAGGAACATCGTCCAAATATTGACACTCACCCAGGAACATCGTCTAAATACTGACACTCACCCAGGAACATCATGTAAATGCTGACACTGACCAAAGAACATCGTCTAAATACTGACACTCACCTCGGAACAATCTATCATTACTGACACTCACCGAGTAACATCGTGTAAATACTGACATTCACCGAGGAACATCCTGTAAATAGGGACACTCAAACAGGAACATTCTGTAAATATTGACACTCACCTAGGATCAGCCTGGAAATTATTACACTCATCCAGGAAAATCCTGAAAAAAACTGAAACTCACCAAGCCAGATG
The DNA here is from genome assembly GCF_035084215.1 of Heptranchias perlo. Classification (NCBI taxonomy): domain Eukaryota; kingdom Metazoa; phylum Chordata; class Chondrichthyes; order Hexanchiformes; family Hexanchidae; genus Heptranchias; species Heptranchias perlo. The sequence continues at coordinate 9,695,998 of NW_027139453.1, read as the reverse complement.
CTCCAAATACTGACATTCAGCTAGGAAGAATCCATAAAGACTGACGCTCACCTCGTAACATCCTATAAATACTGACACTCAGCTCGGAACATCCTGTAAATACTGACAGTCGAACAGGAAATTCCTGCAAATACTGACACTAAAACAGGAACATGCTGCAAATAATGACACTCACCCAGGAACATCGCCAAAATACTGACACTCACCCAGGAACATTCTTTAAGCAATGACACTCACCCTGGACCCTGCTGTAAATACAGACAGTCAACGAGCAACATTCTGAAAATAACGTGAGTCACCTCGGAATATACTGTATAAACTGACATCCAACCAGCAGCATTCTGTAAATACTGACACTCACCTAGGAACATCCTGTAAATACTGACACTCACCCAGGGCCATGCTGTGAATACAAACATTCAACCAGGAACATTCTGTCAATAGTGAGACACACTCAGGGACATCATGTAAATAATGACACTCACCCAGGAACATCCTATAAATAATGATAATCAAACAGGAACATCCTGTAAATACTGACATTCACTCAGCAACATCCTGTAAATACTGAAAATCACTGAGGAACATTCTATCAATACTGACACTCATGGAAGAATAACCTGCAAATACTGACACTCACTCTGGAACATCGTGTAAATACTGAAACTCACTCAGGAACATCCTATCAATACTGACATTCATTCAAGAATAACCTTTAAATACTGAAACTCACTCAAGAACATCCTGTAAATATTGACACTCACCCAGGAAGGAACTTTAAATACTGACACTCACTCAGGATCGTTCCGTACATAATAACACTCACTCAGGGACATCGTGTAAATACTGACTGACACTCACTCAGAAAAATCCTGTAAAAACTGACACATACTCAGGAACATCCTGTAAATACTGACACTCACTCGGGAACATCCTGTAAAAACTGACACTCACTCAGGAATATCCTGTAAATAGTGACATTCACTCAGCAACATCCAATCAATACTGACACTCACACAAGAATATTCTGTAAATACTGACACTCACTCAAGAACATCCTGTAAAAAATGACACTCGCCCAGGAACATTCTGTAAATCATGACACTCACTCAGGAATATCCTGTAAATACTGACACTCACTCAGGAATATCCTGTAAATACTGACACTCACTCAGGAATATCCTGTAAATACTGACACTCACTCAGGAACATCCTGTAAATACTGACAATCGCCCAGGAACATTGTCAAAATACTGACACTCACCTGGTACATCCTGTAAATAAAACATCACGCAGGAAGACCATGCAAATACTGTCACTCACCCAGGAACATTCTGTAAATACTGACACTCACCCAGGAACATCCTGTAAAAAATAACACTCACCATGTCGATCGTGTAAATAAAACATCACGCAGGAACATCCTGTAATTATTGACACTCACCTGCTACATCATGTAAATTCTGACACTCACCCAGGAACATCCTGTAAATCCTGACACTCACTGAGGAACACCCTGTAAATACTGACACTCACTCAGGAACACCCTGTAAATACTGACACTCAAACAGGAACATTCTGCAACAACTGACACTCACCGAGGAACATCCTCTAAATACTGACACTCACCGAGGAACATCCTGTGAATACCGACAATCAAACAGGAACATCTGATAAATATCGACAATCACTCAGGATCATCCTGTAAATACTGACACTCACTCAGGATCGTCCTGTAAATATTGACACTCACTCAGGAGCATCCTGTAAATATTGACACTTTTTCAGGAACATCCTGTAAATACTGACACTCACTCAGGAGCATCCTGTAAATATTGACACTAACTCAGGAGCATCCTGTAAATACTGACACGCACTAAGAAGCATCCTGTAAATACTGACACTCACTCAGGAGCATCTTGGAAATACTGACACGCACGCACGAACTTCCTGTAAACAATGGACTCAAAGAGGAATAACCCGTCAATACTGACATTCACTCAGAAACATCCTGTAAATACAGATACTTACCAGGTACATCCAGCAAATACTGACACTCACTCAAGAGCATCCTGTAAATACTGACACTCACTCAGGATCGTCCTGTAAATTCTGCAACTCACTCAGGAACGGCCTTTAATTACTGACACTCACGCACGAACTTCCTAGAAATACTGGACTCACAGAGGAATATCCCGTCAACACTGACATTCACTCAGAAACATCCTGTAAATACAGATGCTCTCCATGTGCATCCAGGAAATACTGACACTCACCAAGGAACATCGCGTGAATACTGACAATCACTAAGGAACATTCTGTCAATAGAGACTCTCACTCAGGATCAACCTGTAAATATGGGCACTCATTCAGGAATATACTGTAAATACTGACACTCAATCAGAAAAATCCTGTAAATACTGATACTGACTCAGGAACCTCCTGTAAATACTGACACTCACTCAGGATCATTCAATAAATAATAACTCTGACTCAGGATCATCCTGTAAATAGTGGCACTCACTCAGGAACATCCTGGAAATACTGACACTCACTCAGAAAAGTCCTGTCAATGCTGAGACTCATAGAGGAACTTCCAGTAAATATTGAAGCACAATCAGGAAGATCCTGTAAATAATGGCAATGACCCAGGAATAACCTGTTAATACTAACACTCACTCAGGAACATCCTCTAAATACTGACACTCACTCAGAAAAATGCTGTCAATGCTGAGACTCACAGAGGAACTTCCAGTAAATATTGAAGCACAATCAGGAAGATCCTGTCAATAATGGCAATTACCCAGGAATAATCTGTTAACACTGACACTCACCCAGGAACATCCTCTAAATACTGGCACTCACTCAGAAAAATCCTGTCAATGCTGAGACTCACAGAGGAACATCCAGTAAATACTGACACACAATCAGGAACATCCTTTAAATACTGGCAATGACACAGGAATAATCAGTAAATACTGACACTCACCCAGGAGCAACCGACAAATAATGACACTCACTCAGAAACTTCCTGTAAATATTGACACTCACTCAGTAACATTCTTTAAATACTGACACAAATTCAGGAACATCCTGTAACTACTAACAGTCATTCAGGAACAACCTCTAAATGCTGACACTCTACAAGGACTTCCCGTTAATAATGACACTCTCTCAGGAAAACTCTGTTATTACTGACACTCACCCAGGAACAACCTGTAAATGTTGACAATGAGCCTGGAATGATCTGTAAATAATAACACTCACTCAGGGATATCCGGTAAATACTGACACTCACTTAGGAACATCCTGTAAATATAGACACTCACTCAGGAACATCGTGTAAATAAAGACACTCACTCAGGATGCTCCTTGAAATATTGACACTCACTCACGAAAATCCTATCAATACTGACATTCACACAAGAATATGATGTAAATACTGACACTCACTCAAGAATATCCTGTAAATAATTACCCTCGCCCAGGAACATCCGATAAATACTGACATTCACCTGGTACATCCTGTGAATCAAACATCACGAAGGACGATTATGGAAATACTGACACTCATCCAGGAACATCCTGTAAATACTGACAGTCACTCATGAACATTCTGTCAATACTGACATTCACCTGGTTCATCCTGTAAATACTGAAACTCACCCAGGAAGATCCTGTGAATTCTGACACTCACACAGGAACATCCTGTAACACAGAAATGCATTCAGGGACAACCCGCAAATACTGATACTGACTCAAGGGCTTTTCTGTAAATACTCTCACTCACTCGGGACGTCGGGTTAATACAGACGCTCATCCTGGAACATCGTGTAAATACTGACAGTCGTAAGGATCATCCTGCAAATTACGACACTGAACCAGGAACATCCTGTAATTGCTGAGAATCACTCAGGAACATCCTGTGAATAAGAACATTCACCTAGGAACATGCTGTAAATACAAGCACTCACACAGGAACATCCTGTCAGGACAGACACTCAATCAGGAACATCATGTAAATACAGACACTCACTCTGGAACATCCTGTAAATACAGACACTCACTCTGGAACATCCTGTAAATACAGACACTCACTCAGCAACATCCTGTAAATAGTGACACTCAATCAGGAACATCCTGTAAATACTGACACTCACTCTGGAACATCCTGTAAATACAGACACTCACTCAGTAACATCCTGTAAATACAGACACTCACTCAGGAACATCCTATAAATACAGACACTCCATCAGGAACATCCTGTAAATACAGACACTCACTCAGGAACATCCTGTAAATACAGACTCTCACTCAGGAACATCCTGTAAATACAGACACTCACTCAGGAACATCCTGTAAATACAGACACTCACTCAGGAACATCCTGTAAATACAGACACTCCATCAGGAACACCCTGTAAATATTGGCATTCGCCCAGGGTCATCATCTAAATGAAGATGCTCACCCAGGAACATGCTGTAAATACAAACATCACGCTGGAAGATCCTGTAAGTACTGGCACTCACACAGGAACATCCTGCAAATGTAGAAACTCACATCGGAAAAAAAAAACAGCAAATACTGACACTGACCAAGGAATAATCCGTAAATACTGACACTCACTAAGGAACATCCTGTATACACAGACACTCACTGAGGAACAACGTTTAATTCTGACACTCACTCGGGAACATCGTGTGAATACTGACACTCACCAAGGAACATGCTGTATATGCTGAAACTCATTCGGGAACATCGTTTAAATACTGATACTCACTCGGGAACATCCTGTAAATGTTCACACGCACTCAGGAACATGCTGTAAACACTGACACTCGCCCAGGAACATCCTTTAAGTCGTGATAAACACGCAGCAGCAACCTGTAAATAATGACACACGCTCAGGAACATCCGGTATATATTGACACTCACTCACGAACATCCTGTACACACTGCCACTCACTCAGGAACATCCTGTAAACACTGCCACTCAATCAATAACATCCTGTAAATACTGACACTTACTCAGGATCATACTGTAAATACTGACACTCACTCAGGAACATCCTATAAATAATGATACTCACTCAGGAACATCCTGTAAATATTGACACTAACTCGAAAACATCTTGTATACTCAGACACTCACTCAGTATCATCCTGCAAATACTAACATTCGCCCAGGGTCATCATCTAAATAAAGACACTCACCCAGGAACATGCTGTAAATACAAACATCATGCAGGAAGATCCTGTAAGGACTGGCACTCACACAGGAAGATCCTGTAAATATAGAAACTCACTCAGGAAAAAAGCAGCAAATGCTGACACTGACCAAGTAATAATCCGTAAATAATGACACTCACTCCGGAACATCCTGCAAATACTGACAGTGACCCTGGAATAATAGGTAAATACTGACAGTGACCCAGGAACATCCTGTCAATACTGACATACATTCTGGAACATACTGTAAATACTGACACTCACTCAGTAACAACTGTAAATAATGACACTCACTCAGGAACATCCTGTAAATAGTGACACTCACTCAGTCACAACTGTAAATACTGACACTCACTCAGGAACATCCTGTAAATATTGAGAGTGACCCAGGAATAATCGGTAAATACTGACAGTGACCCAGGAACATCCTGTAAATACTGACATACACTCTGGAACATACTGTAAATACTGACACTCACTCAGTAACACCTGTGAATACTGACACTCACTCAGGAACATCCTGCAAATACCGAAATTCACCCAGGAACATCCTGTAAATACTGACACTCACTCAGGAACATCCTCTAAATACTGACATTCACACAAGTACATTCAGTTAATACTGACACTCTCTCGGGAAAAACCTGTAAATTCTGACACTCACCCAGGAAACTCCTTTAAATACTCACACTCTGTAATATTGACACTTACCCAGGAACATTCTCTAAATACAGACACTCCATCTGGAACAACCTTTAAAGACCGACACTCACTCAGGAACATTTTGTAAATACTGACACTTGCCGAGTAACATGCTGTAAATATTGGCGCTCACTCAGTAACATGCTGTAAATATTGACACTCACTCAGGAACTTCCTGTAAATATTGACACTCACTCAGAAACATCCTGTAAATATTGACACTCACTCAGGAATATCATCTAAATGCGGACACCCTCACAACTGCATCCTGTAAATAGTAATACTCCATACGGTACTTCCTGTATTTATTGAGACTCATGCAGGAAAATCCAGTGAATAACATGACTCGCCTAGCGACATGTTTTAATTACTGGCACTCGTGCAGGAACATTCTTTAAATACTGAACTTTACTAAAGAACATCCAGTGAATACTGATACTCACTGAGAAACATCCTATAAATCCTGGAACTCGCCTGCGAACATCCTACGAATAATGTAACGCAGCTCGCAACCTGCTGAAAACATTGACATACTCCCAGACTCTGTGTATATCCTGACATACTCCCTGACCCGGTGTATATAGTGACATACTTCCTGTACTATTTATTAATAATGACATTCTCCGAGGATTCTATGGCATCTCTGAGACACTCCAAGGTTCGGAACTTGATTGAAAACATTCCCGGGGACTCCCTGAGAATCCTGTCTCACTGTACCAAACCCTGTAAACGCTCAACCACTCCCAAACATTCTGCAAATACTGAGAACTTCAATTACATTTCCTCTGAATATTGACACAATCCCAGGGATTATTTATCAATAGTGACATTCTGTCCAGGACCCACTGTAAATACTGACACACCCCAAGGGCCCTCTTAAAGCAACCTCACACACAGGCTCCCGATCACAGAGCTTAACTCCCAGGGACCCATGTTACATGAAATCTCACACCCAGAAGACCTGGGTAAACACAGCTCCCATCCTCCAAATCGCATTTGGTAATAGAGGCTCAGCAGGAGACCCTGCAGTTACATCTTCCATTCCGGAATACCTCATATAGATCGAACGACTTACCAGGAGACCCCGTAATTATAACTTCCATCCCGGAAACACCATATCTCTATCGAGACTTACCAAGAGACCCTCTAATTACAACTTCCAGGCCGGAAAAACCCACATAGTTATCGAAACATACGGGAAGACCCTGTAATTACAACTTCAATCCGGGAAACCCCATATCTTTATCGAGACTTACCAAGAGACCCTCTGATTAAAACTTCCAAACCGAAAAAAACAAATAGATTTAGAGACTTACCAGGAGACCCTGTAATTATACCTTCTATCCCAGAAACCCCATATCGTTATAGAGACGTACCAGGAGACCCGTAATTTTTCTTCTATCCCAGAAACCAGGAGACCCCGTAATTTCTCTTCTATCCCAGAAACCCCATATCGATATAGAGACATACAAGGAGACCATGTAATTTCTTTTCTATATAGAAACCCTATATCGATATAGAGACTTACCAGGAGACCATGTAATTACATTTACCATCCCAGAAGATCCATATAAATTATAGACAATCAGCAGGAATTCCCGTAATTACATCTCCCATCCAAGAAAACCCATATCGATAAAGGGACATGCCAGTAGATATCGGAATTACATCTCCCATTCTGGAACCCGACATAGATATAAAGACTTAGCAGGACATCTCCGCAATTACATCACCTATCCCAGAGACCGCTTCAAGATATAACGACCTAAGAAGAGTGCCCGTAATTAGATCACCCATTCCGTAATCCCCATATCGATAGGAAGACTTATCAGGACACGCCTGTAATTACATTTAACATCCCAGAAACCCCAAATAGATATTCAGAATTAGCAGCAGAATCCCGTAATTTTATCACCCATTCCAGAAACCCCATGTCGGTGCAAAGTCTTACGAGGAGACCCCAAAATTACATCGCCCATCCCGGAAAGCCCATATTGAGATAGAGACTTACGTGGAGTCCCCGTAATTACATCTCCCATCACGGAAAACCCATACAGATATAGGGACAGACCAAGAAATCCTGTAATTATGAAACCCATTCCTGATAACCCATACAGATTTAGACACATCCAAGGAGGCCGAGTTTCCATCCTGGAAACCAGATACAGATGTCGACTTTCCGGGGGATTCCTTAAATGTATTTCCATTCCTGGAAACACCATATGGATATAATTTCTCAGCAGAAGACCTCCGTAATTATATCTCCCATCGGAGAAACCCCATATGGATACAGAGACTGAAGAGGACAGCCCAGAATTACATCTCCCATCCCGGATAAATAATGTAGCTATGGAGACTTAGAAGGAAAACCCGGAATTACCTTTCATCCTGGAAACCGATATAGATATAGAGGTTTACGAGGAGACCCCGTAATTACATCTCCGATCCCGACAACCCCAAATGGATAAAGAGACAAACCAGGAGACCCCGTAATTACATCTCGCATCCTGGAAACACATGTAGATATCGGACTTACCAAGAGACCCCGTCCTTAAATCTCGAATCCTGGAAACACATGTAGATATAGAGCCTTACCAGGAGACCCCGCAATTTCATCTCGCAGCCTGGAAACACATGTAGATATAGAGACCAGGAGGCCCCGTAATTACATCTCGCATCCTGGAAACACATGAAGTTATTGAGACTTACCAGGAGACGCCGTAATTACATCTCGCATCCTGGAAACAGATGTAGATACAAAGATCTACCAGGAGACCCCGTAATTTCATCTCCTTCCCAGAGTTCGCATATAGATATAGAAACTTACCAGCAAACATCGTAGTTACACCTTGCGTCCCGAATCCCCCATATACATATGCATGCTAAGCAGGAGCTCCAGGAGAAGTGAAGATGCGGCAGTAAATTACGAGATCAATAATACAGTGAAAGGTAGTTTACAAAACTAACAGCTGGATATAGAGGCTTATCAACAATAGCATCATCAGCGGGGAGTCGACAGTAAACGGGAAGAACAGTATCACAGTGAAACACGTGTTATAGAATTAATAGCTGATATAGAAGTTAACAGGAATACCAACAGCAGCGAGGAGGGGATTGTAATTTACAAGAACAGTTATACAGTGAAACATGGCTTGGAGAATTAATAGCTGGATATAGGATATAGAGGATTACCAGGGACACCAATAGAAGCGAGGAGGGAATTGTAAATGACAAGAATAATAATACAGTGAAACCTGTTTTGTCGAGTTAATGGGTGAATATAGAGACTAACCAGGAACACTAACTGCAGAAAGGAGGGGATGGTAACTCACAAGAAATGTGATACGGTGAAACGTGGGACATATAAATAATAGCTCGATTTTGAACTCACCAGGAACACCAAAGTCAGCGAACTTGAAGAAATAAATGAGAGGAACAGGCGTACAGTTAATCGTGGATTATAGAATCGATAGTTTGATACAGAGACTTACCAGGTGCAACAACAACAGCAAGGAAGGGGAAGTAAATGAGAAGAACAGTAATACAGTTAAACATGGTTTAGGGAATTAATTATATAGAATATTACCAGGGACACCTGCAACAGCGAGGATGGGATAGTAAATCTTTTGAATAATCCGAAGTGCCAAATATATCCGAACAGCTAATCTCAGTCTATCATAATTTGCAGAAAGATAATCAAACTCCCAGGAGAAACTCCTGCCCATTGTTGTAACATTCCAATCTATTGTAACCAGATTATGACCCATTGTTGTCACATTCCAATCTATTGTCCTCAGTTTATGGCCCATTCTTGTCACTTTCCAATTGATTGTTCTCAGATTCAGACGCTTTCTCTCACTCTCTGTCGAGCCGATGATCCCTGTTAAGGCCGGAGTTGGTACTTCACCTGACAATATGGGATAACACATTGCAAGGAGCTCCTTATTTATAGCAAAGGGAAACTCTCCAGTGAAACAATTAGGGCCCGTTGAGGCTGATTGAAGTACAGTCACTGAATAAACAGGTTCAGTTAACGACTTTCAACCCAATACATTTTAAATCACAAAATATATTTATCCTAATATTTCACAGTTGTAAATCTAAAAGCTCAGCACATTATTTAAATTTATATTTGGAAGAACAGAAACTATGAGACCCGTAATCTGATAGCATCGGTGTGACGCGAGAGCAGCTTCAATTACAGATTGCAGATTATTTCTGAACGTGATTTATTAATTAATTTCAGTTAGTTTCTACCCATTTCTAAAGGGTTTGCTTTACACTCAGAGATAGAAACAGAACCTTTTCCCAGTCAGCTTGAAGACCACCCTGCCAATATTGGTGTAATCTCTGGATAACCCGTCAATATTTTTAAGTCAATGGATTATCTTGGAAATATTGGGTACAGTCTCTGAGTTTACCTTTAAGTAACGGTACAATTTTTGGATTGTACTGTATATATTCGCACAGTCTATGGGTTTCCCTGCAAATATTCCTACAGGCAACGATAAAGGCTCTGGATATTTCTAAAATTATTGTGCCATCTCATGATTTCCCATTATTATTGAAACATCTTTGGATACTCCCCATGAATATTGGCACCAACTCTGCATCATTCTCCAAATAATAACAGTTTCTGGATCCCATGTAATTATTACTCCAGTCTCTTCACTTCCAGTAAAGTTTAATGCAGTCTATGGATATACTTGTAAATATTGGTATATTGTCTGGATCGCTTTGCAACCGTTGTAGAGTGTCTGAATTCCATTAAATAAGAGTTTTGCCTTACGCTCTCATAAGTTAGTAGCAAGAACAAGTAGCCTTTGTAAATATTGGTAGAGTCTCTAAGTTTTCTAGTGTTATATTTAAACACTAACTACACCCGTTCTCAATATTTGTGCGTTCCCTGAGACTGACTATCACATTATAGGGAATGACCGAAAGTGTACTCTCCACGGTACACCTATACATAAGAACATAAGACATAGGAGCAGCATGAAGCTATACGGCCCCTCGAGCCTGCTCCACCATGCAATCAGATCACGGCGGATCTTCAACCTCAACTCCACTTTCCCGCCCGATCCCCATATCCCTTGATTCGTTTCGTGTCCAAAAATCTATCGACCTCAGTTTTAACTGTCCTCATCGACTGAGCTTCCACAGCCCTCTGGGGTAGAGAATTCCAAAAATTCACAATCCGATGAGTGAAGATTTTTTTTTCTCATCTCAATCCGAAATGAACGATCTCGTATTCTGAGGCCATGACCACTTGTTCTAGAATCTCCAGCCTGGGGAAACCATCCCTCAGCATCTACCCTGTTAAGCCCCCAAAGAATTTTGTTTGCGTTTCAATGAGATCACCTCTCATTCTTCATAACTCCAGAGAAAAAAGGCCCAATCAACACAATTTCTCCTCAAAGGACAACCCTCTCATCCCACTAATCAATCTAGTGAGCCCTCGCTGCACTGAATCTAAAACAAGTACATCCTTCCTTAGGTAAGGAGGCCCAAACCGCACACAGTAAAACAGGCGTGGTCGAACTAAAGGCCTTTTTAATTGCAGCAAGATATCCTTACTCTTATACTCCAACCACATGCCATAAAGCATAACATATCATTTGCTTTCATTATTGCTTGCTGTCCCTGCATTTTAACTTTCTGTGATTCGTGTATAAGGACACCCATATCCCTCGAATATGAATATTTACCAGTCTCTCACATTTTAAAGAATATTCTGCTTTTCTATTCTTCCTACAAAGTGGATGATTTCACATTTCCTCACATTATACTTCATCTGTTACCGATTTGCCCAATCACTTAAACTGTCTTTAAACCTTTGTATCCTCTTGGTGTCAATCTCATAGCTTGCTTTCCCACCTAGCTTTGTACCGTCAGCAAACTTGGCTACATTACACAAGGTCGCCTCATCTCAGTCATTAATATAGATTGTAAATAGATGAGGGCCATGGACTGATCCTTGCGGTACCCCACAAGTTAAAACATGCCAACCCAGAAATGAACTGTTTATTCTTATTCTGTGTTTTGTGTCTGTCAGCCGATCCTCAAACCATGCTAATATATTACCACCAACCCCACGGGTCCTCATCTTGTATGACAACCTCAACTGATGCACCTTATCAAACGCCTTTATAAAATCCAAACATGCTGCATCCACTGGTTCCCCCTTATCTGCCCTGCTGGTTAGACCCTCACGAAACTTTAATAGATTTGTCAAATACGATTTCCCTTTTATAAAACCGTGTTGACTCCGGCTAATCACATTATGATTTTCTATGTGTCCTTTCATCACAGCCCAACAATAGACTCTATCATTTTCCCCACCACTGATGTCAGGCTAACTGGCCTATTGTTCCCTGTTTTCTCTCACCTTCCTTTCTTGAATAGCGGGATTGCATTTGCTGCTTTTGAATCGAGGGAATTCTGGAAGATGAAAACAAATGCATCCACTATCTCTGTCGCCATCTCTTTTAAAACCCTAGGATGTAAGCCATCAGATCAAGGCGATTTGTCCGCTTTTAGTCCAATTAATTTATCCAGTACCTTTTCTTTACTAATCTTAATTACTTTAAGTTCCTCACTCTCATTGGACCCCTGGTTCACCACCATTTCCGGTACCTTTTGTGCCTTCTACTGTGAAGACAGATCAAACATATTTGTTCAACGTCTCTGCCATTTCATTAATCCCCATTATGATTTCTCCTGTCTCTGCCTCCCCTAAAACCCTTCTTTTCTAAGCTGTGTTGTGTGCAGCATTGCTGTGGTCGGGACAAGACCACCGTAACTGATGTGTTGGGCAGTGATCGTACAGTGGGTACACACGTGTTAAAAAACGGGTGTAAGGATGAACGCAACAACTACAGGCCAGTCAGTTTAACCTCGGGAGTGGGGAAACTTTTATAAACGATAACCCGGAAAAAAATTAATAGTCATTTGGACAAGTGTGGATTAATTAAGGAAAGCCAGCACGGATTTGTTGAAGGCAAATCATGTTCGACTAACCTGCTTGAGTTTTTTGATGGGGTAACAGAGAGGTTCGATGAGGTCAATGCGGTTGTTGAGGTATAAATGGACTTCCAAAAGGCGTGTGAAAAATTTCCGCATAATAGGCTTGTCATCAAAGTTCAAGCCCATGGAATAAAGGGGACAGTGGCAGCATGGATACGAAATTGGCTCAGTAACAGGAAACAGTTTGCGGTGGTGAACGGTTGTTTTTACCGACTGTAGGGAGGTGTACAGTGATGCTCCCCGGGCGTCGGTACTAGGACCACTGCTGATTTTGATATTTATTAATGAATTGGATTTGGGTGTACAGGCCACAATTTCACAATTTGAAAATGACACAAAACTTGGAAGGGTAGTGAACAGTGAGGAGGATAGTGATAGAGTTCAAGAGGATAGAGACAGGCTGGCGGGATGAGCGGACACATTGCACATGAAGTTCAACGCAGAAAAGTGTGGAATGATATATTTCGGTAGGAAGAACGAGGAGAGGCAATATAAACTAAAGGGTATAAACTAAAAGGGGTGCAGGTGCAGAGAGATCTCGGAGTATATGTGCACAAATCGTTGAAGGTGGCAGGGCAGGTTGAGAAAGCGGTTAGGAAAGCATATGGGATCCTGGGCTTTATAAAAAGAGGCAGAGAGTACAAAAGCAAGGGTGTTATGATGAACCTTTGTAAAACACTGGTTCGGCCACCACCGGAGTATTGTTTCCAGTTCTGGGCATCGCGCTTTAGGAAAGATGTGAAGGCCTTTTAGAGTGTGCAGATGAGATTCACTGGGATGATGCCAGGGATAAATGACATCAGAGACGTGCATAGACTGGAGAAGCTGGGGTTGTTCTCCTTATAGGAGAGAAGTTTGAGAGGAGATTTGATGGAGGTGTTCCAAATCATGAAGGGTCTGGACAGAGAAGATAGACACAAACTGTTCCTATTGGCGGAGGGGTCAAGAACCAGAGGACAAAGATTTATGGTTACCTGCAAAATAACCAAAGGTGACATGAGGAAAAACTTTTTGCACAGCGAGGCTTCACATCCTTCATAAAGTGCGGTGCTGAGACCAAGGCAGAATATTCCTGTTGTGGCCGAAGCAGTGTTTTATAAAAGTTCATCATAACTTCTTTGCATTACTAATCTATGCCTGTATTTATCAAGCCCAGGATCCCTTAAGCTTTCTTAGAATGTATTTACACAGCGAATGGTTGTGACCTGGAATGCACTGCCTGAGGGGGTGGTGGAGGCAGATTCAATAGCGCCTTTCAAAAGGGTATTGGATAAGTACGGGAATGGAAAATAATTGCAATGCTACGGAGATAGGGCGGGAGAGTGGGATTGCTCTTGCTGAGAGACGACACTGACTCGATGCGCTGAATGGCCTCTTCCCGTGCTGTAACCATTCTATGATTCTATGATGAAGTACTGAACATCACGACCAGAATTCGAACCAACGCAATCTGAACACATGGCCTTGGACCATGCGGCCATCCTCGCTCCCGGGTGCATCATTCGAATCCATTAATCACCCGGTAACTTTCTGTATCAGATTGCCGGAAATCCTAACATGGTTAGCGAGTCGCCGTCAAAAATGTCATATTTTTTTTGTGTTTTGCCCATGTTGATTTTCATCCATTCTCATTATACAAACGGTATTTTGGGACTTGGTTAAAAATATTCCGTGCTTATGTCAACAGGAATCTGGAAAGAATTTAAATTCTCCACCTCGCTAAACACCACGGTAACTATTGCCCCCATTCCATCTTGCAACCACACCAAGTGCCGCCTCAATTGAAAAACCTTAACTAATACGATCCCCCTCTCCGCCACTATTTACAACCTCAGTTGTGTATAAACAAAGTGTGAGTGTGTTTGTTTGACTGAGATTTTTTTGAAATAGCAGCCTGCAATCCCTCCGTGTCTATGGAAAGGTTGTTCGTGACGAAAGTCGAATCGTGTCCTGGCCATACTGGAGCATCAATGTCGGGGCTCAGGCCACACTATTCCAGTGTTGTCCAATGGAAAATGCTGACAAACCGCAGGTGTGACTGTGGAGACACCGTTTTATCGACATGAACGGATTTTAGTGGAAACATCTCCCACACACAATACAGGGAAATGGACTTCACATGTGTGTATTTCAGAACATCTTTCACCATTCAGTAACCAAGGAATTAAAACACTCACAACGACGAAACAACACTCGCACACTCTGCTTTTCATCTTATCATTTTACCAACAACACAAAAAGGGTTAAAGTTCACTTGCAAACCGCATGCGAATATGAGTATTGAGATCACAGGCCGAAAGACTGTGTTCATTACTCATTTTTCAATTTAATAATTTCAATTGTAATTAACCACATCTGAATTCCCATTTGGCCATAAGAGCCCAGTTGCAACGGTATTGAACGACACTGGTCGATGCCACGGTAGATTGATTGGACGGGCCGTGTTCTGCTGAACCCCAACACTATACATTCTTACAACAATTAAAAATAAACCTGCCGTGGACGGATGTCCGGTTGGTTTTCTAGTTGGTTTCCTGTTAGGAGCAAATCAACAAGGCAGAAAAAATACCTCCAGACGAAGGCACAAAAAATAGTTCGGTGCATGCAAAGAACTAAACGTCAGAAGTGAAATTCGAACAGAGACCTGCAGGAGAAATTGAAATTTAAACACAATGCCTTCGGCCGCTCGGCCATCCTGACTCCAAACTCTGTAAATTACTGACCCTGATTTTCACACTGAGTCCCAATGACCGGTTCACTCTCTGATTCTCGGTAAATCCTGCTGGGACGCCGTGTGGATACATGCTCCCCGGATTTCCCTCTACCTGTGCACGGTATATGGGGATGTTCGGTCGGGCTGTGATATCTTGTTTCCCATGGAGAGGCAGCAATGCGCGGTCTGAGACTGAATTCGCTGATTTCCGTCCGCAGCGGGTGATTGAAGAGAGCGGGGCCGGACAGACGGTCTGAATGTTGTGATTTGTCGCGGCCTCAGTCACTCAGGGAACTGGGGAACAGCGAGAAACTGATGGGTTGTTGCTGTATCGCTATTGAATTTAAATTTTCCAATATAAAGTGAGCGACATTCATTGTGGAAACTCCATGTCAATATATTTTAAAGGGCACAACTCTAAAAGGGGTAATGGAACAGAGATACCTGTGCATGAATCGTTGAAGGTGGCAGGACAGGTTGAGAAAACTGTTAAAAAGCATACGGGATCCTGGGCTTTATAAATAGGGGCTGAGATTAGAAAAGTATGGAAGTCATGATAAACCTTTAGAAAACACTGGTTCGACCACAACTGGAGTATTGTGTTTAGTTCTGGACACCACGCTTTAGGAAAGATGTAAAGGGTTAGAGTGGGTGCAGACGAGAATTATTAGAATAGTTCCAGGGATGAGGGACTTTAGTTACGTGGATAGACAGGAGAAGCTTCGATTGTTCTCCTTGGAACAGAGAAGGTTGCAAGGAGATGTGTTTGAGGTATTCAAAATCATGAAGGATCGAGACAGATTAGTTAGAGAGTAACTGTTCCCATTGGCTGAAGTTTCAAGAACCAGAGGACATAAATTTCAGGTGATTGGCAAAAGTACCAAAGGTGACATGAGGGAAAAACTTTTTTAAAGAACGAGATGTTAGGATCTGGAATGGACTGCCCGAGGAGCTGTTGGAGGCAGATTCAATCATAGCCTTCAAAAGGGAACTGGATAAGTACTTGAAAGGAACAAATTGCAGGGCGACGGGGTAGAGCGGGACGAGCTGGTTTGCTCTTGCCTTGAGTCGGCGCGGACTCGATGGGCCGAATGTCCTCCTTCCGTCCTGTAACCTTTCTATGATTCTATGATTCTACATGGAAACAGCCTGTTGTCATTCGCTACAGAAATATCCATGTCAAAGCGAGCCAGTTCTCCTGCAACCAATGAGTCTCCCTTCGGACCTTGTCTGTCAAGAAGAATTCTGATTTCCGTGAAGTCAATCTCGGATTTTTACAGCAAAATACTGCGGATGACGGAAATCTGAAATAAAAAGAGAAATTTCGTCTGGGCTTCTGACGAAGGGTCTTCGACCTGAAACGTTAACTCTCTTTCTTTCTCCAAAGATGCCGCCTGACTTGCTGATCTTTTCCAGCATTTTCTGTTTTATTTCGTATTTTTATGTATTGTTCCTGCGCCTGCTCTTGGACCGCTGGGTAAATGGTGGAATATCAGCCGCGCTCAGCTGAGAATGTTTCCGTCCTCTTCACTGTAAGTGCAAGGGACAACTTTGTAGACGCCGTGTAGTGTTACAGACCGGCCCATCGGACAGGCTCATTTCAACTCATCTCATTTTCAGCAAACCTGAACATTACTGAAATAGGGGATGGTGAATCACAGCTGGAAAAATCAATCCTCTCTATCACTGGGGGACTGAGTCTTCCAAACTTCAGGTGTTTGCAAGGGGAGTTTGATATTCAGAAATAATACGGCACAGATTTTCACTCGGGCAAGATTCACCTACTTTATTGTGGAAAAAGAAACTGAAAATAAAGAGCTGTTATATTGTTCGCTGCAATCTGAAGCTTTAACTCAGTGAATTAAAGGCGAAGTGTTGCTAATGATCTGTCTGTCGCGCAATCGGTTATCGCGTTTGCTTTTTTAATTGTTAAAAGTTGGTGTTTCGAGTCCATCCAGGAGCGATAGGGTAACTTTTACCCGAACTTTTATGGTCTCGCCTTTCCCGGTTTCTAATGTGTGTCTTGGTGCAAGAAAATGGGTCGGAAACATTCCCAGCTGAGCACGGCAGATGCTTCACCATTTCCCCAGCCGTCCAATAGCAGGCGCAGGAACAAGATATAAAAAAAACCGAAATAAAAACAGAAAATGCTGTAAAGGTCAGCAAGTGAGGCGGCATCAGTGGAGAAAGAAACAGAGTTAATATTTCAGGTCGAAGACCCTTCGTCAAAAGCCCAGACGAATTTTCGGTTTTTATTTCAGATTTCCATCATCCGCAATATTTTACGATAAAATCCGAGATTGGCTTTACGGAAATCAGAATTCCTCTTGACAGACAAGGTCTGAAGGGAGGACTCACTTGTTGCAAGAGAGCTGGCTCACTGTGACATGGACATTAATTCAGTGAGCGACACCAGACTCTTTCCCTTTTTCCACAATAAATGTCGTTCCATTTATTTTGGAAAAGTAAAATGATATTCACATTCCGACAGGTTTCAGTTGATTTCTGAGCGATCATTAAAGGATCCTGCAGCGCTGCCTCCGTTAATAACAACATTTCTAAGCCGCATTACGGATTCAGTAACAAACCCATCAGTTTCTCGCTGTTCCTCAGATCCCTGAGTGAGTGAGGCCACGACAGCAGCAACATTCAGACCGCCTGTCCGGTCTCGCTTGCTCCAATCAACCGCTGCGGACGGAAAGCTCCGAATCCAATCTCAAACCGCGCGTTACTGCCCCTCCCCGGGAAACAATATTCCACCGCGCGACCAAACCTCCCCATAGACCGAGCACAGGCACAGGGAGATCTGGGGAACTGGTATTCCTTTCACCCGGTCTCCCTCCAGGAATGACCAAGAACCAGAGTGAAACGGTCACTGGGCCTCTGTGGAAAATCAGGGTTACTAAAGTAGCAATTGTTGAGTCAGGATGGCCGAGCGGTCTAAGGCGCTGCGTTCAGGTCGCAGTCTCCTCTGGAAGCGTGGGTTCGAATCCCACTTCTGACATTTTGACCTTTGCCAACACAGAGTGATTTTCACTTCTTTCGGCTGCAGGCGATTTTTGGGCCCAATTAATTTGTTCTTTCCAGAAAACCAATCCGCCATCCTTCCACGGCAGGTTTATTTCAATTTGTTGTTAGAATGTTTCGTCCTGGGGTTCAGCAGAACACGGCCCGTCCCATCAATCCATTGTGAAACAGACCAGTGTTGTCCAATACCTTGGCCACTAAATAAAAATGAGTCATGAACACAGTCTTTCGGCCTGTGTTCTCAATACTCATATTTGCATGCGGTTTGCATGTGAACTTTAACCTATTTGTGTTGTTGGTAAAATGATAAGATGAAAAGCAGAGTGTGCGAGTGTTGTTCCGTCTTTGTGAGTGTTTCACTTCCTTGGTTACTGAATGGTGAAAGATTTTATGAAATACACACATGTGAAGTCCATTTCCCTGTATTGTGTGTGGGACATGTTTTCTATTAAAATCCGTTCATGTGGATAAAACGATATCACCATAGCCACACCCGCGGTGAGTCAGCAATTTCAATTGGACAACACAGGCATAGAGCGTGGTCAAGTGGCCTGAGCCCGGACATTGATGCTCCAGTGTTATCAGAGCGCGATTCGACTTTCGTCACTAACAAACTTTCCATAGACACGGAGGGATTGGAGGCTGCTATTACAGAAATATCACAGTCAAATAAACACACTCACACTTTGTATATACACCACTTGAGGTTGTACAATAGTGGGGGGGCACTAGTTAATGTTCTTTCAATGATTCGGCACGAGTTGGGCTTGTATGATAGAGTGGAGCAGTAATTACCGTTGTGTTTTAGTGAGGTGGGGAATTTAACAATTCAACACATGCAAAACACAAAAACTGATTTGAGCTTTGACTGACTCGGTAACCATGTTCGGATTTCCATCAGTCTGAAGCACAAAGTTATCGGTTGATTAATGGCGAATAGAAGAATTATTCATCTTCTTTAAAGAGTTTGCTGAGTTTCTCGTAATTAATACAGTAAACTATTTTGTAAAAGTGAATTCTCCGAAACGGGATTCGTATCCGCCTCCCGCACTGAAAATATTTGCAGACCGCTGTTCTCTTCTGAGTTGTTCCTATAATAATTTACAGCGCTGAGTTTCCGTAGTATAATGTTTATCACTCTCGCCTAATATACAAAAAGTCCCGGGTTTGAAATTGCGTGGAATTATTTTGAAAACATTCCTCATTAACGACGCAAAAATTCAAAAGTTGAAGAATTCATTTTGAGGTTAAATATGAATAAAATACAATATCTCACAGCCTCGGTGTATTCTTTCTTTCTCTGTACAGTTCTACACAGAGACAAACACTACACAGATACCGGCAGTGTCTCTTCCTCACTCCCATTCCCTGCCCTGATGATGCTGAAAACCCCTCTCAAAGCTGCACATTCAGTTGATTTGTGAGAGATCATTAAATGATCCTGCCGCGCTGCTTCTGTTAATAACAAGAGGTTGTAACCGGATTTTATCAGCGGCAACAAAGCCATCAGTTTTTCACTGTTCCACAGCTCCCGGAGTGAGTTCGGCCGCGACAAGCAGCAACATTGAGGCCGCCTGTCCGGCCCCGCTCTCTCCATTCACCCACTGCCGGTGGAAAGCAGCGAATGCAGCCTCGCATTCCTGCCCCACCCTGGGAAACAAGATGCCACGGTCCGGTCAAACCTCCCCATGCACCGAGCAGATGGGCAGGAAATACTGGGGAGATTGCATCCCAGTCACTCAGCCCACAGGAAGCATTTAACGAAGTCCAGAAAGGGTGAAAATGTATTTGGGTTTTTATCTGGAAATGAGAGAATGTGACCACTGCAGCCAGGAGTCGGGAGTCTGAGGCGCTGCGTTCACGTCACGTGGAGACGTGGGTTCCAATCCCAGTCCTGACGTTTAGTCCTTTACAAAGACGGGACACTTTTTGATGCATTCGGCTGGATGGGATTTTCGGCCTTGTTGATTTGTTCCTTCAAAAAAACCAACCCGACCTGCATCCGAATCCTGACCACGAGATCACCAGGGAACCTGCTGCAATTTTCCTACAAGCAAGCCGACCAACGCTGCCTTTCCTGCTTCTCCCTTTGAAATTTAGGTCACATTCGCCCCATACAAGCTGCTCAAACAAAATGACATTTACTGTAATAACACGAAAGACTTGTTCAGAGAATGAAAGCACCAAGTGCGGGGAGGTATTAACATGGAATGAACAGTGCGGGGAAATACTATCACAAGCTGCTGGTGTAACTGTTTCCATTTCCAAAACCCAACTACATGATCAACGCATCTCCTTGGAAAGGTGCAAGGCAACGCCGGCCTGTCATGCCTCATTGGAAGCAAGTGACACTCACATTATCTGCCAGTTTCACCTGCCATCTCCTTCTGCTTCTCTCTGTTATTTTCCTCCAGCTTCCTCTGTTCTTCCAGATGCCGAGGGAATTTGATGTTCGAAGCAAATACAGAGACTGAAAAATAAACCTTTACCAGGAAAGCAGGGAGAGGGGAAGAAAGATGTTGGGCATTGAGAGACGATGGATTTTGCAGATGCCAGGATCAATAGACACAAAGATCTCATCTCCCTGCCTCTCTCAGCGACTGAAAATCTTAATGCTCAAGAGATGTTCTCACTGCCCCAGGCCCATTCTCCCGAGTCACCCTGTCCCTCCGATCCTGCACACGTTGCTTAGCTTTAAAACTGTCCATCACCCCTGTGCTCGCTCATCTACATTGGCTCCCGGTCCGCCAATGCCTCGATTTTAAAATTCTCATCCTTGTGTTCAGATCCCTGCATGGCGTCGCCTCTCCCTATCAATGTCACCTGCCCCAGCCCAACAGCCCTCCGAGATCACTGAGTTCCTCAAAATATGGCCTCTTGTGCACGCCTGATTTTAATCGCTCCACCATTAGCGGTCTTGCCTTCAGCTGTCTGGGCCCATACTCTGGAATACCCGACTTAAACCCCTCCGCCTCTCTCTCCTCCTTTATGACGCTCCTTCAAATCGACCTTTTTTGACAAAGTTTTAGGTCACGTGTCCGAATATCTCCTTTTTTGGATCTGTGTCAAACTTTACCTCATTACGCTCCTGTAAAGCGCAGTGGGACATTTAATTATGTTACAGGCGCGATATAAATGCAAGTTGTTGTTAATTGTAAGGTCTCTCCCACCATTTGAAGAAGTCAGGATATATCAGTAAGCTTGGTAACTCCGAAGCGTCTCTTGCTGCACCTGATTCACCGTTTCCATCACCAGCCCAGGTGCACCCTCTCGAGAGGATGTGTATCGTGAGACTGAGGGAATATCACAGGGTGAAGCACCGCGCACCAGTGAGCAGGGTGAGCTCGAAATAATTATGATAATTATTATTACACAAACTTTGAACAGCCCATACCTTAAACAATGACCCGATATAAAACCAATCTGCACTCGCTGGCGTGGTTCTAGTGGCGCAATCGTTTAGCGCGCGGTACTTATATAACACTATCAAGCTCCGAGAAATGCCGAGGTTCTGTGTTCACCTAGAGCAGTTTAACCTTATGCTTCTGAACATTTCCACCGTAGTTCAAGGTGCAGCTGGTGTGTTCGACAAAGCATTGCTTTCTTGATGTTCTCATTTGGCACTTCGGGGCCTCTGACCGGCCGTATTGCAATAGCAGGTGTGAGTTTAGTTGTTCACAGGCGGGAGAGGGGGCGATTGGCGACAGTGTGAAATGACAAAGGAGGCAGCACGAGATCTCTAAATCTAAAGAACCGAACACACAATTCATCTTTTCGTGAAACAGACATTCTTCTGTTTGAAGTGTCGTATTGGAAAATTCGGAAAGTAAATGTGTTTCCCGGAGTCACTGAGTAACGGGTGGAATTATTCCGCTTTCAGTTGTTGATCCGCTGACAGGTCGAGAGACCTTTTCCAGCTTCCGTGTGGGACAAGTTTAGCTTTTGAGCCACTGGGTAAAGTGTTTTTTTAATTGGTGCAAACGAATGACAGGACAGTTGGCACAAACAAAAAGAATTGTAAACTCACGAGTTTCCTCTCTATGTTTCTTACATCAGGTTCAACACAATCAAGGATTCTCCTCAAAACTTTACTGAGAATTTCATAAAACGGGCCCTCAACCGAGTTCGACGCCGACAAGGGATAATTCAGAGACCTACAATGAATCTGTATGATGGAAACCAGCACCACCATAAGCCTGGATAGTTCAATCGTTAGATCATCAGACTTTAAAGCACAGTAAATAATCGCAGGGTTTCGTGTTCAAATCCCTGTTCAGACTGTTAATTTTAAAACAGCTGGCAAATTCTTCCTTTCCAGCGGAACAAATCCTGCGGGAGAGACGATGCCTGCTCTGTGTTGTCAATATGTTGAACTTTGGTGAACATTCTCAGAAAAGGGCTTTGTTCTTCTCTGATCATCATTTTTACCAGACACATTTCGACAGTAGATGATCAGTTGGAAAGACCACTGATTGCTCCTTCACACCACCCGTCCCTTGTTTGTACAGAGGTTGCTTCGTGTCGAAACTGCTTCAAAGTGAGTCTCTCCCATGGTTACCTGGAAATGTTCGGATTGGTGCAGATATCTGTAGCTTTTCAATTGGATGGTTAACACTGAGTTTGGTTGGGCTGATCTGATTTCTTTGTTCGAATAAATTAGATCCGTTTTAACAACCACCCACTCCATGCAGACACTTCCAGCATCATCTCCGTGGGCGGTAAAATGCAGAGATATTCAGCGCCACAAATCAATCCGTGCTGCCTCTTACCGAAACTCGGGAACAATGTTAACCATTTCAGCCTCTCAGATGCCGATGTCGCCAATTTCATCCTGTGCAGCCAGAACCCCTGGTGATTTTACAGTCACTGAAATTCGCTTCACTTTCACCAAATTTTACTCGAAGACAGAACAACGAAAAATAAAGGAAAAGTGAGCGTTTCTTCATTAGTGGCGACGCAAAATCGCTGCTTTCATTCCTTCCACCGTTGATCTTCCTACGGGCGATGAACCTTCTGCGCTCCGCTATTTTGTATCACGTGACCAGGAAGTGAAACAAGTTGAATGTGAAAGTGGGAGCAACAAATTGGATAAAGCGGATTGGCGTCGGGATATCAAACCGCCAAGCAACGAGGAGGGGGTCAGCTGTTACATAAGAACATAAGAAATAGGAGCAGGAATAGACCTTACGGCCCATCGAGCCTGCACCGCCATTCAATGAGATCAGGGCTGACCTTCGACCTCCACTCTATTTTCCCGCCCGATCCCCATTTTCCTACACGACACTTCAAACAGAAGAATGTCTATTTCACGTAAAGAAGAATTGTGATTTCGGTTCTATAGATTTAAAAATCTCGTGCCGCCTCCTTTGCCATTTCATGCTGTCGCCAATCGCCCCCTCTCACGCCTGGGAACAAATAAACTCACACCTGCTATTGCAATACCGCCGGCCAGAGGACCCTAAATGCCCACATGAGAACACGAAGAAGGAGATGCTTTATGGAACAGACCAGTTGTACCTTGAAGTCCGGTGGAAATGTTCAGAAGCAAAACGTTAAACTGCTCCAGGTGAAGCTCGAATTCATAACTTCGGTATTTCTCCAGCTTGATGCTATTATATAAATACCGCGCGCTAACCGATTGCGCCACTGGAGATGGTCTCATCAAATATTCACATTTTCGTCATGAGAGACTGTATGTTCTTTAAGACAGGTTTCCGAATGGACACATGCAGCCAACTGCTGCATGGGCAGGTCGATTTCTTGCCTGCCTTACAGGAAGCTGGCGTTGGATTACCGGCCAAATGCAGGAGCATTTTCATTCTGCATTCATAACATGGCGTGAATTGGGATAAATTCATATTCAGCTTCAATCTGCACAACATCTGGAGACATTTTCTTTTCTCCACGTTAGTTGCATCCACAAAACCTCGGCTTCTATTCGCAAAGGGCGGGGGGAGACGTTTGGAACGCACTTCTGCAGGCGGTAGTTGATGTAACTCACTTGTGAATGTAAAATCTGAGTTTGATCGATTTCTGTGAATCAATGGTATTAAGGCTAATGCGGGGACATGGAGTTAGGTCACAGGTCCACCATGATCTCATTGAATGGTAAAACAGGCTAGGCGGGCTAAATGACACTGCCACTTGCTGCCTCCTGATATGCGCCACATTTTCCTTCAAGAAATCAGGACGTGTGTTTCGGTGATGTGCATGTCATGTTTGAATAGCTGCCAGTTTGTGTGACATGTGAGTTGTGGGTCGGCGGCTTGCAACAGTGGTAATGTGTAAGGGTGTGAGAAAGCCTCTGGTTCGAAGAGTTGAGTTCTGATGGAAAGAGTTTGTTGGTATGTGGGGGATGGGGGGTGTATTGCGTCGTGCATTTCATAGGAGACGCCACTTGAGAGTTGACCTCACTCACCTTGACGACTGAAGTCAGAGCATTGAACTTCTTCCTTCACTGGTTCCATGTTCATGAATCTGTGCGCCTGGCATTGACTTCGTCCCCCGCTGCCTTCCGCTGCCTTTTGGATATATGTCTGCAGGACCTCTTGCACTCCCCCCAACCCCTCCCGCTCGGCGGATATAGGATGTCACTCCTTCTGTCCACCTTTTGGAAGAAGATCTCCCAGCATCAGCAGAGCACCTTGGTGCATGGACTCTCCAGACCGGGTACCAACTCAGATCGACAGATTGGTGAGGTCTGGCTTGCAGATTGGAAGATGTGGGATTTCGGAGTGCACAGCATTTATTCAATGTTGAAACATCAGTGTGCAAACATAGGGATGCAACCTGCATCTGTGTTTTACGTGTGCAATGACTGATCTCCGTTCAGACTCCGTGCATACAGAAGACTGTTATTTTTTTTAGTAAATTAGAGGTACCAGCTGCCTTCAAGAAATTTCTGAGAACCATCCTGCGTTTCAGAGATTGAGCTCCCCTGGTGGTGGGAAGTGTGAATTGCATTGATTTCACGTGACAGGCCCGGAATGGAACGCTGGTGGCAGCTTCGTCGTCGGCCCAGATGAATCTTGCGGCCTGCCTGTGCAAGGGTCATTGTGCGCTTTTAATAGCGCATTACGCTACCTGCACCCCAAATCGGCCCTTATCCAATTTTTCCCACAACATTCCTGCTGTTTATATTCATTATTCTGCAGAATTTTTAATACTGTTCTCAACATCTTATATTGCTGATAGGAACTTGGATGGTGGAAGAAATTTTCGTGGGCCATCTTGGGACCAATGAAGGCAGGAGGAAAATGAAAGAGGCCCTGCCAAAGGAATATCAGAAGTTCGGAAATAAATGAAAAAAAAGCAGGACTTCAGGGGGATAATCTCGGGATTGTTACCCGAGCAACATATTAATTGGCACAGGGATAGGCAGATCAGGAAGATGAATACGTGGCTGAAGGACTGGTGTGGGAACGAAGAGTTCAATTTCATGCAATGATGTGATCAGTACTGGGACAGGTTGGAGCTGTTCCGCTAGGACGGAATGGGACCAATGTCCCAGCGGAAAGGATAAAATGGTTTGTGGATAGGACCTTAAACGAGTAAAACGGGGAGATATCTCGTGAAAATAACATAAGTCTGAAGATAAAAGAAATAGGATATGAGATTAAAAGTGAGAACAAGGAAAGGAACTAAACAGTCAGGGAACAAATACAGGTAAAGAATATCAGTAAAAAATAACTGTTAAAATGAAGCGAGGGGGAGCAAATATTAAAAACAAATTAAGTTGCCTGTGCAGCATTGTGCACAGCATCCAAAACAAAACGGGGGAACTGGAGACAGTGATTCGAAGCGAGGAGCCAGTTGCTATCGGGATAACTGAAACATGGCTACAGAAGGAACAGAGCTGGCAGTTAAATATTTCAGGATATGATGTATTTAGAAACGATAGAGAGGGAAGGAGTAGCTGTACTAATTAGAGACAATATAATGGAAATAGAAAAAAGGGACATAAATAATATTAGAATCGAAATGGAATCCATGAGGGTTGAGACAAAGAATAAGAAGTGATCGACCACGGTAATAGTTATATTCCACAGACTACCTAATAATGGAAGGCAAGTGGAGGAAGAAATAGGTAGACAAATCTATGAAATGAGTAAAAAGCATTGAATAATAATCATCGGAGTTTTCAACTACCCCAAAATAAACTGGCAAGAAGAGGTCGGTAAAGGGGGAAGGGAGATGGAATTTTTACAGTGTGTAGAGGACTCCTTTCTTAATCAGTATGTGAGAGCCCAACAAGAGAGGAATCACTGCTGGATCTAGTAATGGGAAATGAACAGGAGCAGGTAAGAGAAGGACGCATAGTGGAACATGTTGGCAATAGCGATCATAACATAATAAGGTTTAAAATAATGATTGAGAAAAACGTGAGTAAGACAAAGACCAAAGTAATAGATTGGAAAAAAGCGAATTTTGAGGGGATGAGAATGGAACTCGGGAAGATAAACTGAAAGAAATGTTGAAAGGCAAAGAGATAAAACAAAAGTGGGAAATATTTGAAATGGTGATCAATAGAGTCCAGGAGAAATATATTCCTCCAAAAAAAAAAGAAATCTAGCCAATAATGAAACATTTTGGATGAATAAGGAGCTAAAGATTAAATTGCAACTGCAGA
Organism: Heptranchias perlo; assembly: GCF_035084215.1. NCBI lineage: Eukaryota > Metazoa > Chordata > Chondrichthyes > Hexanchiformes > Hexanchidae > Heptranchias > Heptranchias perlo. Next base: position 9,668,670 of record NW_027139453.1, on the reverse strand, counting down.
AAAAGGCATATTCCAAGTATACAGACAATAAAGGAAAGGTTGACTAAGGGGAATAAGAAGACGTTCGGAAAGATGTCAAAAACAATTCAGAAAGCAAAGAGGAACTACGAAATTAAAGGATGAAGGAATATAAAAATAAATTGTTCAATTATTCTACAAACACATAAATAACAAAAGAAAAATCAGGATCGGGATAGGGCTACCAAGGGATGCACAAGATCAGCTCACAGGTCATGCCAGTGAAATGGCAGAAATATTAAATAGTTACTTTGCCTCAGTATTTACCAGGGAGACTAATAAATTGGGTATGATATCAGATGAAGAGATCAAAATGGATCTAAAGACATTTAAAGTAAAAAAGCACGGTGGGTTGGAGAAATAATTGATAAACAATTCAAACATAGAGAGGATGAATCCATTGATCCAGATGGATTGCATCCACATGTATTAATAGATGTTAGGGAAGAGATAGCAGTGGAACTGGTACATATATATAAAAATTGTTTGAAAATGGAACAGTGCCAGAGGACTGGTGGACAGCTAATGTTCTTCCTGTATTTAAAAAGACAGATCGAACAAGTTCAGGGAACTACAGACGAGTTCGCTTAACTTCGGTGGTAGGAAAGATAATGGAATCTTTGCTCACAGATGAAATAGGAAAAACATCTGGGAAACGAAAATATAATAAAGCGTGGTCAGAACAGATTTCAGAAGGGAAAATCATGCTTGATCAACCTTATTGTATTCTTTGAAGAAGTAACAGAAATTGTAGACAAGGGCAATGCAATAGATGTAATATATTTGGTTTTTCAAAAGGCCTTTTATAAGGTACCACCTTGCAAACTCAAGAGTAAGGTCAGAGCATGTGGAGTTAGGGTACAGGTAGCAGGGTGGATAGCAAACTGGCTACAAAACCCAAAACAGAGAGTAGGTGTTAAAGGTAGCTACTCAGTCTAGCAAAGGGTGGGAAGTGGTATTTCACAGGGATCAGTGCTGGGATCATTGTTGTTCACAATTTACATGAAAGATTTGGACTCGCGAATCGGAAGTACAATTTCAAAATTTGCAGATGACAACCACTTGGGAGGTGTAGTTAATACAAAGGAAGAATGCGTCAAAATGAAAGAGGACATTAATAAGCTTGCAGAATGGGCGTGCAATTGGCAAATTAATTTCAATATAGATAAGTGTGAGGTGGTGGTCTTTGGTATGTAAATTAAGGAGGCCACATATTTCTTGGATAATAAGGGACTAAATGGGGCACTGGAGCAAAGGGAACTTCGGGTACAGACACACAAATCACTTAAAGTAGCGACGTAGGTGAATAAAGCCGTAAAAAGACAAACCAAGCACAGGGCTTCATTTCTAGAGCTAACATGCAAAAATAAGAGAGAAGACATGGAATGAACAACATCAACAAAGTGAAAGCAAGAGACAGATACAATCGGAGTGTTCAATCACTTCTGCTCCGGGTTTAACATCATTTGCTGACGAGTGACTTTCACTGATTGCGTGGTCAAAAGGATAAGGCGTCTGACTTCGGCTTTAATGGGGCTGTTGCCACAAAATCGACTTTCTACCCAGGTCGTTTCACACACTGGGTGATAAAGTGCCCAACATGGCCTCGAACTTTTTTACACCTAATCATTTATAAGAGTCCCTGATCTGATGTAACGGAAATACATTATAAATCGACACAAAAAAAACACAGCACTTACATTACTGAAACGCCATAGCCCGCCCAAAATTGCTTCACATACAATGAATTATATCTTAATTATCATAGTATCATGGTCAGCACAGCACAGGAGGAGGCCATTTGGCCCATTTTACCGATGCCAGCTCTACGAAAGAGCTATCCAATTAGTCCCATTCGTGTCCCCTGTCAGTAACAGTTAACAGAAACTGCAAGTTCAGTAACAGTTAACAGAAACTGCAAGTTCAGCAACAGTTCACAGAAACTGCAAGTTCAGTAACAGTTAAGAGAAACTGCAAGTTCAGTAACAGTTAAGAGAAACTGCAGGTTCAGTAACAGTTAACAGAAACTGCAAGTTCAGGAACAGTGAAGAGAAACTGCAAGTTCAGTAACAGTTAAGAGAAACTGCAGGTTCAGTAACAGTTAACAGAAACTGCAAGTTCAGGAACAGTTAACAGAAACTGCAAGTTCAGTAACAGTTAACAGAAACTCCAATTCAGTAACAGTAAACAGAAGCTGCAAGTTCAGCAACAGTAAACAGAAACTGCAAGTTCAGTAACAGTTAACAGAAAATGCATGTCTGTGGCCGTTAATCAGTTGTCGGTGATGGTCTGAATAGAGGGTAATTACTGTGAGCTGGAAGCTGATTGAATAGTTGTAACTGCTGTTCTCAAAAGGTGTATCAAGTAAAAGGTGCACGCTGAAGCACAGAGGGAATTGAGTGGATTGTGAACAGAGTGGAAACTTGAGAATTTGGTGAGACAGGGCATTAGGTGTGGAGGGGGAAAGACAGTGAACAGCGTGGAAGATCTCTGAGAGTCCCGGAATAAAAGGGTAGGTTAATCGGGTTAAGTAAACAATAAGTAAATTAATCATAATGGAGTGTCCAAAGGGAGATTAGAAAAAAAACCTGAATGAAATAGACGGGAGCTGAGAGCCATCGCCTGCAATTCTGGCTCCATGTGGAAACTTCAGGACGTTTCATATGTCCTGGAGGGCCAAGTGTGCAGGAAATGCCTCCAGTTCCTCGAGCTCAAGCTGGGAGATTCTGAGATTTCGTGGCAGCTGGATTCACTGCAGAGCATAATGGAGGCTGAAGATTTCCTGGATCGTACCTTCCAGGAGGTTTTCACCCCGCAGCCACAGAGAGTTCAGGATAGCAAGTTGGTGGCCATCCGAAAGGGTAGGAAGAGGGAGGCAGTGCTGGAATCTTCTGGATGCGTGCCATTGCCAAACCGGTGTTCATCACTGGATGCCAGTGAGGGTGATGACTCCTCGAAGGAGAGCAGTCCTGAGCATGGAACCATGGGGCAAAGGACTGCACAGGGGAGCACAGTGAAGTGTAGAATTGCAGTAGTCATTTGAGATTCGATATTAAGGGGCACAGACAGGCGTTTCATTGACCGTCGCCGTGAGTCCCACTTGATGTGTTGCCTACCTGGTGCTAGGCTAGAGGGCATCATGGAGAGAGTGTGGAACATTCTGCGGGGGGAAGCGGAACAGCCAGATATCGTGGTCCATGTGGGTACCAAAGACAGAGGAAAGGAAAGATATGAGCTCCTGCGGCTGGAATTTCAGGAGCTCGGAGGAAGTTAAAAAGCAGGACCTCAACGTTAGTAACATTTGGATTACTCCTAGGGCAACACGCGAGTGTGTAGAGAAATAGGAAGATAAGGCAGGGTAATGTGTAGCTAAAGACATGTGCAAGAGGGAGGGTTTCAGATTCTTGGGGCATTGAGACCAGTTCTGGGAGAGAGGGAATATGTTAAAGATGGATGGCTTATACCACAAACGAGCTGAAACCAATGTACACATGGGAAGGTTCACAAGTGGTGGAGGGATTTGAAATAATTTGGAAGGGGGATAGGCACCAGGATGTAGCATTAGAAAGGAGAAACGAAGTTCACAAAGGATTGAGAGAGAGAGTTAGCACTAGAGTAAGAAATAGCACATTATTAGGTGGGATCAGACTGAGAGAGAAGACGAGAAGGTCGAAGATAGGTTTAGAGTGCACGTGTTTAAACCCACGAAGCGTGATCAATAAGCTTGGTGAGCTGCAGGCGCAAATATTCAGATGGGAATATGATGTGGTAGAGGTAACAGAGACCAGGCTCAAAAAAGTACAGGAATGGGTACTAAATATTCCTCGATACAAGGTGTTCAGGAAAGACAATAAAGAGGTGTGTAGGGGGAGGTAGTGACGGAGGTTGCAGCATTGATTAAGGAGAATATTGCAGCGTTGGAGAGAGACGGTGTCCTTGAGGGATCAAGAGCAGAGTCTGTTTGTTTAGTGATAAGAAACAATATCGGTGTCATTGCATTACTGAGTTTATTCTAAAGGCCACCAATTAGTGGGGAGGATACAGAGGAGGGAATTTGCATGGAAATTACAGAGATGTGCAAGGACTGTAGAGCAGTGATAATGGGAGACTTCAACTATCCTAATGTAGAATGGGATAGTGATAGTGCATAGAACAAAGAGGGGGAAAAATTTCTGAATTGTGTTCAGGAGAGCTTTCTTGATCAGTATGTTTATGGCCCAACGAAGAAGGAGGCATTGCTCGATCTGGTTCTGGGGAATGAGGTGTGCCAAGTGGAGTAAGTATCACGGGGAGGGAAATTTAGGGAACAGTGACCATGGCATCATAAGGTTCAGGTTAGTTATGGAAAGTGACAAGGAACAATCAAACGCAAGAATACTTAACAGGAGATGGGCTAGAGTAAAAATACATAATTGGAGGAGGGCCAATTTCAGTGGGTTGAGAACGGACATTGACCGAGTAAATTGGAATCAAAGATTGGAAGGCGAAACTGTAAACAAAAAATGAGCCGCCTTTAAAGAGGACGTGGTTCGGGTACGGTCTCGGTACATTCCCAAGAGGAGGCAAGCTTGGCAACCAAAGCCAGAGATTCCGGGATAACGAAAGAGGTAGAGAGTAAGATGAGGCATAAACAGAGGGCGTATGACAGATGTGAGGTTGATAATACAAGTCCGAACGAGGGTGAATATAGAAAGTGCAGATGAGATGTGAAAAGGGAAATAACTGGGGAAAACAGAGAGTATGAGAATAGACTGGCCGTGAACATAAAGGGGAATTCAAATGTCTTCTGTCGGCATGTGAATAATAAACGGACAGTGAGAAGCGGGGTGGGACTGATTAAGGACCAAAAAGGAGATCTACTCATGGAGGCAGTGGGCATAGCTGAGTTAGTAGGTGAGTACTTTGCAACTGTCTTTACCAAGAAAGAAGATGCTGCCAAAGTCACAGTAAGTGAAGAGGTAGTTGAGATTCTGGATGGGCTGAAAAATGACAAGGAGAAGGTACTCGAAAGGCTGGCTGTACTTAAAGTAGATATGTCACCCGGTCCACATGGGATGTATCCTAGATTGCTGAGGGAAGGAAGGGTGGAAATTGCAGAGGTGCTGGCCATAATCTTGCAATCCTCCTAATATATGGGATTGATGCCAGAGGGCTGGAGAATTGCAAATGCTACATCCTTGTTTAAAAGAGGGCGTAAGGATAAACTCGGCAACTACAGGCCAATCAGTTTAACCTCGGTCGTGGGGAAGCTTTTAGAAATGATAATATGGGACAAAATTAATAGTCACTTGGACAAGTGTGGATTAATAAAGGAAACCCAGCACGGATTTGTTAAAGGCAAATCGTGTTTAAATAACTTGATTTAGTTTTTGATGAGGTAACAGAGAGGGTTGATGAGGGTAATGCGTTTGATGTTGTGTTTGTGGACTTCCAAAGGGTGTTTGTTAAACTGCCATATGATAGGCTTGTCACCAAATTGGAGTCCATGGAATAAGATGCGCAGTGGCCAGAGAGATACGAAATTGATCACGTGATAGGAAACAGAGAGTAGCGGTGAGTGGTTGTTTTTCAGACCAGTGGAACGGATATCGTGGTGTTCCCCAGAACACCGTCCGATATTTTTGGATATATATTAATGACTTGGACTTGGGTGTACAGAGCACAATGTCAAAACCTGCAAATTACACAAAACTTGGAAGCGTAGTGAAGAGTGAGGTGGATAGTAAAAGACTTCAGGAGGACATAGGCAGGCTGGTGGAATGGGCGGACGTATGGTAAATTAAATTTAATGTCGAGAAGTGCGATGTTATATATTTTCGCAGGAAGAACGAGGAGAGGCAATAAAAAACTTAATGATACAATTCTAGGCGGGGGGAGGGGTGGAAGTGCAGGAACAGAGCGATCTGGGGGTATATGTGCAGAAATCTTTGAAGGCGGCAGGACAGGTTGAGAAAGTGGTTAAAAAGCCTACGGAATCCTGGGCTTTGTAAATAGAGGCATAGAGTGCGAAAGCAAGGAAGTTATGTTGAGCGTTCATTGAACACTGCTTCGGCCACAACTGGAATATTGTGTCCAATTCTGGGCACTGCACTTCAGGAAAGATGTGAAGACATTAGACAGGGTACAGAAGCGATTTACTAGAATGGTTCCAGGGATGATGGACTTCAGTTACGTGGATAGACTGGAGAAGCTGGGGTTGTTCTCCTTATAGCAGAGGAGGTTAAGAGGAGATTTGATAGAAGTGTTCAAAATCATGAAGGGTTTAGATAATGTAAATAAAGAGAAACTGTTCATATTGGCGGAAAGTTAGAGAAACAGAAGACGCAGATCGAAGGTGATTGGCAGAAGAACCAAAGGCGACAGGATGAAAAACGTGTTAATGCAATGAGTAGTTATGACGTGGAATGCGATGCCTGAAAGTGTGATGATGTGGAGATGCCGGTGATGGACTCGGCTGGACAAATGTACGGAGTCGTACAGCACCAGGTTATAGTCCAACAGCTTTATTTGAAATCACAAGCTTTCGGAGCTTTGCTCCTTCGTCAGGTGAGTGAAGGGTTCCATAAAGGCACTGCATGTATAGTCATGGACCCTTCACTCACCTGACGAAGGAGCAAAGCTCCGAAAGCTTGTAATTTCAAATAAAGCTGTTGGACTATAACCGGGTGTTGAAAGTGCGTTGGAAGCAGATTCAATTGTGGCTTTCAAAAATGAATTGGATAAATGCTTGCAGGGGGAAAAAAGTTGCAGGGCTATGGGAAAAGAACGGGCCAATGGGACTAATCGGATTGCTCTTACAAAGAACTAGCATGGGCTGGATGGGTCGAATGGCCTCCTTCTGTGCTGTAACCTTTCGATGATTACATGATTCTATTAACGTTACTATCTATTGAATCTGCTTCCACCACCCATTTAGAAATTCCACATCATAACAACTCGTTGCTTAAAAAGTCACCTCACTTCCCCTATGCTTCTTGTGCCAATTATCTGAGAATTTTGATTCATCCTTCATACTAACGAAACAAGGGCTAGGAACTATTGTTATTACAAAATGAAGGAATATCTATTACATCAACAGACTTCAAGTTCGTCAGACAAACTCTTTCGTTACAGCACCAGCAATTGGGAGGGTTGCGAGCTGCAGTGTGGATCAGATTTTTCTGTGTTCCTCCATTCGTACAAGTGTACATTGGTCGATGTCCCTATTGGTCCTTTCTGTACTGCAGGCTGCATTTTTCCAATGGTCAATGCCACGCAGCCTTGGTCCCTACCGCTGATGTCAAAGGGGCAGGGCTACAAGGTTAGGAGAATCTATCCACGCTGAATGGGAAATTTGAGGTTATTCACTTTGGTAGGAAGAACAAAAAAGAAGAATGTTTTTAAATGGTAAAAAAAAATTTAATGTTGGTGTTCAGGGAGATCTGTGTGTCCTCGGACAAGAAACACAGAGTTAGCATGCAGGAACATCAAGCAATTAGGAAGGCAAACGGAATGTTGGACTTTATTGCAGGGGTGTAACAATTGCATCAATACTTCCTTATAGTAAGGAAATCTTGCTGAAATTGTACTGGGCTTTGGTGAGAACACACTAGGAGTACTGTGCACAGTTTTGTTCTCCCTTTCTCAGGAAGGATATACTGGCCTTTAGAGGCGGTGCAACGAAGGTTCACAAGATTGATTCCTGGGATGAAAGAGTTCTCCTATGAGGAGAGGTTGAATAAAATTGGCTTATTTTCTCTGTAGTTTAGAAGAATGAGATGTGATCTCATTCAAATATATAAGATTCTGAAGGAGCTTGACAGGGTTGATGTTGAGAGGTTATTTCCCCTGGCTGGAGAGTCGAGAACTAATGGGCATAGTCTCAGAATAAGGGGTCGGCCATTTAAGACTGAGATGAGGAGAAATGTCTTCACTCTTCACTTTGGAATTCGCTACTCAAAAGGGCTGTGGATGCTGAGTGTATCAATATATTCAAGGCTGAGATCCGTAGATTGCTGGACACTAGGGTCCTCAACTGATCAGGCAGGAAAGTGGAGTTGAGGTCGATGATCAGCCATGATCTTAATGAATGGCGGAGCAGGCTCGAGAGGCCGTATGGCCTACGCCTGTTCGGATTTCAGATGTTCTGTCTGCATGATCTGGGTAAAGGTAACACTGGAACAACATTTTCAGGTTTGAAGGCACTTCGGGGAACAATGCCCCTTGAACCGAATTAAAAATCACCGTAGTGGTACGTGGGGATTTCAGACAAGACATAATTATTGCGGCTCTGCCTCACTGGAGAAGCACTGACCAAGTTGTGACTACCCGCTGCTGGCCTTGTATTATTGATGCCATACAACACTGCAGGGGACATGCGCCAGTCTGCTTTGAGCAGATGCATCAAACAAGCCCCTGACTGGGGTTTGTCAGAGGAAATGTCTCAGGGTCATAGAATCTTATAGTTCAGATTTTCACCCAAGTACATACTATGGATGATTGCATTGGCATCATGGCTTCGACTGAAAATTGGCTCAAGTTTGGCGACACCTTAGGAATAAAGTAACAGGTGTTGACTATTCACCCCCTCGAGCCGTTCTTTTAGATTCAGGCTGATCTCCATCTTAACTCCATTTAACCGCCTTTGATCCAAATCGCAATGCCGGTACTGGCGAGCGTGTCCTGACAGCGATTAACTGGGTGAGCTTCCTCCATTTGATGCACAACTTCGAAGAACGAACTACAGACTGTCTCTATCTTGGCACAATCTCTGGGGGTTGCACAGACTTCATTTCCTCTCCAAAGGTGTTTTTTTTCAGAATGAGGGTGTGTTAATTTTGATGACTATGACAACGGTGATGAGGAGGTGACGGAATAGAGTGACAATCCTCACTGGTCCCAGGTGATCGTCAATACGATGATTTTGGTGATGACGCTGAAAAGATGTGAGAAGCCAATTGGTGATTTTTGACTTAAAATGTTATCACAGCAGCGCTCGTGAGTGATTTAAACTCGTATTTCAATCAGTGAAAATACCGAAGCGAAAATCAAAACTCCTAAACCGACACGCACTGCTCCACTAGGATCATCTTGGTCACTGAGTAGATTTTGAGGAGATTATGGATTCCACCTGCAGACAAGGAGTCGCTGATGGACATGTTCAGGCTGGAATTGGGGGCAGTGAATGGCGGAAGGTAACGGTCCATAGCGTGGGACAGGTGGGAGACGTGGATAAGTGGGAGGTGGAGTTGAAGCGGCTGGAAGTGGAGGATAGATTGGGCTTGGTGTTGGGGCAGCTCGGAGTGGTGGGTAAGTGTGAGGTGGAGGTGAGGCAGCGACAAATGAATGATAGGTTGGGGTTCGGCTGGAGTTGGTGGAAGTGATGCGTAGTGTGGAATAGCACAGGGGCGGTACTTAACGGTGGATAAAGTGGAGGTGGAGGAACAGATGTTGGTGACTATTCTTTGAACAGGGTGAGCGACAGGCGTCAGATGAACTGGACTCATTCTGTAATACTGTAACTACAGCGGAATTGCCTGATGGTCCCAACTCCTGTAAAATCGGGATTGTTTGCCTAAAGCTGGACCATTGTTCATCTATAATTCCGCTATAGCGCTTTCTAATTCCTCCACTCCACGACTTCTCTTTAGAAGAACTTCATCACGTGGAATCCGACTTGCTCTAACCTGTGCAGCAAGTGTCTCAGCTTTATCTCTTTTCTCTACCTTTATATTGAACTCTTTCTCTGCCTTCCCCTTCTCATCGTACATTTCCATCGCTCTATCCTCTTGTTGCTGTTTATTTCATTCCTTCAATCTTTCTCACTCCTTTCTGAGACCATTATTGGTCTCGGATCTCAGCCACGAGCAGCAATGCAATTTTGGTTCTCACCTTCCTAAAGATCTGCAGAATGTCCTTTTTAATGATCCAGGCTAACTCAGTCAGGCACTTTGTCTTTCCCAGAAGATCACTGATCCTCAGAGATGTCTCGCCATGATGCACCGAGTACACATCGATATATTCGCCCAGATCCTCCATATTCCCCAATCAGCTCGAAATGGGTCTGTCGGACGAGAGATGGCCCGACCAAAATCAGGCATTCAAATACCCAATGAATTCCAGTACAGACAGCTCGCCAGTGAGGTTGGGTTTGTGGGATAGTCGTTGATCTTTAACCTTTGTACAAGTTCGGGGGCTAGTGAATATTGTGACGTATGGTTAATGTATTTTCTTCATCAATTCAATGATACAAACCCATCTTATACCCAGTCCTGTTCATAATCTTGCATTCCCACACTTTCTCTCGATTACCTGGTGTTATGCCCATAACATTACTCATCTGTTCCTATCAACTGTTAGTGAATAATATCTGTCATACACGAGGCCCTGACCTCGTCCTGTATGTGACCTCCTACAACTACAGCAGAATTAGTTGGAGTGTTTGTGTTTTACATAAGGAAATGCTCATTAGCGCTTTCTGAGAAAGAGCGACTTGTATTTACACGGCGCCTTTCATGACCGCAGGTCGTTCGAAAGCGCTTTTCAGCCAATGAAGTACTTTTGAAGTGCAGTCATTGCGGTACTAATGTAAGAAACGCGGCATCTAATTTGTGCACAACAAGGTAGCACCGACAGCAACGTGAAAATGATCATGTTTTTTAGTGATGTTGGTTGAGTGATCAATATTGTCCAGGACTCTTCTTCGTTATAGCGCGGTGGGATCAATCAAGTCCACCTGAGAGGTTCAGCGTCTCATTCAATGGACAGCACCTCTTGGCAGACCAGCACTCCTCTGTATTGACCCTCCGACAGTGCAGCACTCCCCCAGTTCTGCCCCACCGACAGTGCAGCCCTCCCTCAGCACTGACCCTCCGACAGTGCAGCACTCCCTCAGTTCTGCCCTCCGACAGTGCAGCGCTCCCGGAGCACTGGCCCTCCGACAGTACAGCGCTCCCTCAGTACTGCCCCACCGACAGAGCAGCACTCCCTCAGTACTGCCCCACCGACAGTGCAGCGCTCCCGGAGCACTGCCCATTCGACAGTGCAGCGCTCCCTCAGTTCTGCCCCTCCGACAGTGCAGCGCTCCCTCAGCAATGCCCCTCCGACAGTGCAGCGCTCCCTCAGTACTGACCTTCGACAGTGTGGCGGGGACTATCGGATCGGTTGGAACATGAACCAGAATTGAATTCTGACGCTGGAAATTCTTCGATTCTTCTCATTTAATGAATTTAACAATTATAGTAATGGGATATTTCACCACATTCTTCAACTGCTCTCTGAATTTAGTCTGTGTCACTGCATAAATACAAGTGTTTGTACAGCAACTCAGGAGTTGGAGCATGAATCCAATTTCTAGTACAAAAATAGCTGGTTTGATAGACATATAACCAAGATACCACATTCGCTGCGCTATAGAACACATCATAAACAGCGTCCATAACAGGATGAAATTCCCCGAGATAACGAACAGTAAAATGATGGATTTCCTTCGGCTCACCATCTCTGGGTCTTTGTGGCTCTCCCCACTGTCGTGACCCCGGAGTCTCCTGCGGGCTCTGCTGGCCACTAAAATGTGTCTGACGGTGAAAGCATTGAGCAGCAGAATCAGAACAAATGGGACACACGGAGTGAGGATATAATGAAGGAGTTCGATTGCTGTCCATAATCCTGAAATCTTAACAAGGACGCTCACATAACAAAACCATGGGTTATTATGAATCGTGTACCAAGGTTGATACATAAAGTACCAGAAAATGTTATTTAAACAGCTCACCACAGTCACCGTTCCGAGAATCACAGCCGCCGTTTTCTCGGTGCAATATTTAGTTTTTAGCTTCTGGCAGCAAATGGCCACAAATCGATCAAAGGTGAAACTAACGGTGAACCAGACAGAACAGTCTGTGGCTGCGTACAGCAGGACGGCGTGAATATTACACACGGGAATGAATCGCACAATGCGTATTTGATGAGCAATCGGAATCTGCCTCAATATCAGATCGGTGATAACGACCAGTAGATCCGCCGCTGCCATGGCTACCAGATAGCGAGTGACACATTTGGAGAGTCCGCACGTTCCTTGACACAGAATCTTGATCGTCACTAAGTTAACTGGTAAGAAGAGAAATAAACAGACACATTAACAGAGCAGGATGAGACCGAAATCAGAGGTTTGATTGAGTTGGGGTGAAATTTCCAGACTTGTTCTTGCTTCCAATGATGGAATTGAATAACTTTCATTGTGAACGGGCTTTCAGCTAGAGAAAGGAATTACAATGAAAACTATAACTAACTGCTCAGTGATAAATTGTAAAACGAATCCGGGAGTGGGATTAAATCATGGAAACATAACACGGTGTGAAATAAACTGTTAATTAAACAGGACATTGCTTGAACTTCAACTCAAATCTGAAACTTCAAGTCCATTGAATGTAAAATATTTATTGAGAAACATTTAAAAACTCTTTCCAATCACAGAATCTTCAATCGACTTACAAACAATCTTCACTTTAAATAATCTAATGATATCACCAAACATGTTTTGAGAAGGGTCCACGTCCGAACTGGTGACTTCTCTCTTCTCTCTGCAGATACTCGGGGTATTTATACCGACAGTCGCTGGTGTAGAATGTACAATGTGGAATCGGCCGCCCTTTATACACTCCGAGTCAATGGGTGGGAAACCGGCCATGGTGTAGAATGTACAATGTGGAATCGGCCGCCATTTATACACCCGAAGTCAATGGAATGGAAACAGGCAGTGGTGTATAATGTGCATAGAAACATAGAAATATCGAAAATAGGAGCACAACTTGGCCATTCGGCCCTTCGGGCCTGCTTCGTCATTCAAAATTATCATGGCTGATCGTCTAACTCAGTACCCTGTTCCCGCTTTTTCCTCATATCCCTTGATCCCTTTAGCATTAAGAAATATATCCATCTCGTTCTTGAATACATGTAATGACTGAGCCTCCACTGCCTTCCATGGCAGATAATTCCACAGGTTCATCATCCTCTGAGTGAAGAAATTTCTCCTCTTCTCTGTTCTAAATGGCATACCCCGTATCCTGAGACTGTGACCCCTGGTTCTGGACTCCCCAGCCATTGGGAACATCCTCCCTGCAGCAAGTCTGTCAAGTCCTGTTAGAATTTTATATGTTTCGATGAGATCACCTCTCATTCTTCTAAACTCTAGTGAATATAGGCCACGTCGACCAAATCTCTCCTCATAGGTCAGTCCTGCCATCCCTGGAATCAGTCTGGTATACCTTCCTTGCACTCCCTCCATGGCAAGGACATCCTTCCTCAGAGAAGGAGACCAAAACTGCACACAATACTCCAGATGTGGTCTCATCAAGGCCCTGTATAACTGCAGTAAGACATTCCTGCTCCTGTACTCAAATCCTCTTGCAATGAAGACCAACATACCTTCCGCCTTCCGAACAGCTTGCTGCACCTGAATGCTCGCTTTTAGCGACTGGTGTACAAGGACACCCAGGTCTCATAGCACCTCCCCTTTTCCCAATCTATCACCATTCAGATCATCATCTGCCTTTCTGTTTTTACAACGAAAGTGGATAAGCTCACATTTCTCCACGTTATACTGCATCTGCCATGTTCTTGCCCACTCACCCAACTTGTCTAAATCACACTGGAGCCTCTTTGCATCTTCATCACAGTTCACATTCCACCCCAGCTGTTTGTCGTCTGCAAACTTGGAAATGTTACAATTCGTTCCCTCATCCAAATCATTGATATATGTTGTTAATAGCTCGGGCCCAAGCACTGAACCCTGCGGTACCCCACTAGAAACTGCCTGCCACCAGGAAAAAGACCCGTTTATTCCTACTTTCTGTTATATGGAATCAGACGCCCTTTATACTCCCCGAGTCAATGGATGGCAAACCGGCCGTGGTGTATAATGTGCAAGGTGGAATCGGCCGCCGCTTAAACACCGAGTCAATGGGTGCGAGACCGGCCGTGGTGTATAATGTACAATGTGGAATCGTCCGCCGCTTAAACACCGAGTCAATGGGTGGGAGACCGGCCGTAGTGTATAATGTACAATGTGGAATCGGCCGCCTTTTATCCACCCCGAGTCAATGAGTGGGAAACCGGCCGTGGTGTATAATGAACAATGTGGAATTGGCTGTCCTTTAGACACCCAGAGTCAATGGATGGGAAACAGGCCGTGGTGTATAATTTACAATGTGGAATCGGCCGCCCTTCATACACCCAGAGTCAATGGATGGGAGACAGGCCGTGGTGTATAATGTACAATGTAGAATCAGCCGCCCTTTAAACAACTCGAGTCAATGGGGAGAGACAGGCCGTGGAGAATAATGAGCGCGAATTCCAATCGCCCTTTTTAGAACATCGCAAATGATTCACATTATAACCAGCTGTGTGAATGCAGATTTCGTTCTTTGTATTTGATAATAAGATGAATATAATTTACCACCTTGGGGTTTAACAAAGTATCTGAACCCGACGAGATCAGTTCTAATCTGTAGTCCTTTAACAGTTGGTGAGATGTGTTTTAGTGCCTGGACCCGACTAGAGCAGTTCTAATATGGAGCCCTGTTATCCTTGGTGAGATTTGATTCAGTATCTGAACACGACGAGATCAGTTCTAATCTGGAGTCCTGTAACAGCTGGTGAGATTTGATAAAGTGTCTGAACCCGACTCGATCAGATCACACCTGGAGTCCTGTAACAGTTGGTGAGATTTGATAAAGTGTCTGAACCCGACTAGATCAGATCACACCTGGAGTCCTGTAACAGTTGGTGAGATTTGATTAATTGTCTGAACCCGACTGGATCAGATCACACCTGGAGTCCTGGAAACAGTTGGTGAGATTTGATTAAGTGCCTGTACCAGACTTGACCAGTTCTAATCTGGTGTCCTGTTAATGTTGGTGAGGTTTGATTAATTATCTGAACCCGACTGGATCAGTTCTAATCTCGATTCGAGTAACTGTAGCGGAGATTTGATTAAGTGTCCAAACCTGACTAGATCAGTTCTAAACTGAAGTCCTGTAACTTTTGGTGAGATTTGATTCAGTATCTGAACCCGACCAGATAAATTCTAATCTGGAGCTCTGTAAATATTGGTGGGATTTCATTAATTGCCTGAGATTGATTAATTATCTGAACCCGATTGGATCAGTTCTAATCTCGAGTCCTGTAACTGTTCCTGAGATTTCATTTAGTATGTGAACCCGACTCGATCAGTTCCAATCTGGTGTCGTGTAACTATTGGTGAGATTTGTTCAATTGTCTGAACCCAACTACATCAGTTCACACCTGGAGTCCTATAATCGTTGGTGCGATTCGATTAAGTATCTGAACCCGACTACATCAGTTCTGATCTGAATTCCTGTAACTGTTGGTGAGATTTGAAAAAGCATCTTAACCCGACTAAATAATTTTTAACCTGGAGTCCTGTCACTGTTGGTGTGATTTGATTAAGTGTTTAAACCCGAATCGATAAGTTCTAATCTGGAATCGTGCAACTTTTGGTGAGATTTGATTAAGTATCTGAACCGGACTAGATAACTTCTAATCTGGAGTCGTGTAACAGTTGGTTAGATTTTATTTATTTTCTGATCCCGACTAGATCAGTTCTAAACTGGATTCATATTACTGTTGGTAAGATTTGATGAAGTGTCTGAACCCGACGATGTCAGTTCTAATCTGGTGTCTTGTAATTGTTGGTGGGATTTGATTAAGTGCGGAAGCCAAATAGATCAGTTCTAATCTGGAGTCCTGTAACTGTTGGTGAGATTTGATAAAGTATCTGAAATCGAAAAGATCATTTCTAATCTGTAGCTCATTAAATGTTGGTGGGATTTGATTATTTCCCTGAACCTGACAAGATCAGTTCTAATATGGGGACCTGTAACCGTTGCTGAGATTTCATTAAGTGCCAAAACCCGACAAGATCAGTTCTAAACTGGAGTCCAGTAACTGTTGGTGAGACTTGATTAAGTATCTAAACCCGACTAGATCAGCTCCAATCTGGAGTCTTGTAAATGTCGTTGAGATTTGATAAGTGCCTGAAGCCGAATAGATCAGTTCTAACCTGGCGTCCACCAACTGTTGGCGACATTAGATTAGGTTTCTGAACCCGACTTGAACAGTTCTAATCTGGAGTCCTGGAACTGTCGGTGAGATTTGACTTGTGTCTGAAGCCGACGAGATCAGTTCTAACCTGGAATCAGTAACTGTTGTTGAGATTAGATTAAGTGTCTGAACCCGACTAGATCATTTCTATTCTGGAATCCTGTAACTGTTGGTGGGATTTGATTCAGTGTCTGAACCCGACCCGATCATTTCTAATCAGGAGCTCTATAACGGTTGGTGAGATTTGATTTAGGGTTTAAACTCGAATCGTAAGTTCTCATCTGGATTCGTGCAACTCTTGGTGAGATTTGATTTAAGTATCTGGACCCGACTAGATCAGTTCTAATCTCGAATTGCCTAACTATTGGTGGGATTTGATTAAGAATCTGAACCCGACTAGATCAGTTCTTATCTGGAGCTCGATAACTGATGGTGAGATTTGACCAAGTTCTAACCTAGAAACCAGTAACTGCAGGTGAGATTTGATTGAGTATCTGAACCCGACGATATCAGTTCTAATCTGGAGTCCGAGAAAAGTTGCTGCGATTTGATTAAGAATCTGATCCCGACTCGATCAGTTCTAATCTGCAGTCATGTTACTGTTGATGAGAATTTATTAAGTGTCTGAAGCCGACTAGTTCATTTCTGATCTGGAGTTCTGTCACTGCTGGTAAGGTTTGATTAAGTATCACAACCCGACCAAATCAGTTCTAATCTGGAGTCCTGTAATTGATGAGATTTGATTAAGTGTCTGAACCCGACCAGATCAGTTCTAATTTGGACTTCTGTAACTGTTCATAATGTTTCATTAAGTGCCTGAACCGGACTAGATCAGTTCTAATCTAGAGTCCTATAACTGTTGATGAAATTTAATTAACTGCCTGAAGCCGACTAGACTAACATTAATAATAAAAACGGAAAATACTGGAAGTACTCAGCAAGTCACACAGAAAATACAGTCACACAGTGAAACAAGATATACAACATGAATAGCAGGAGATAGTTCCTTACCCGGGATCCCGACAGCAGCCAGGATAGGGTAGTATATCTTCTGTACGGCATGAACGGCCGCAAGTATCTGAAACTCAAGGAACATTCTTCCCCTCTCCTTATAGCCGCTGCTCCCTGCTTTTGCTGAGGGTGATACTCTGACAGATGCCATTGAGTAATACCTTGAGATAAATCCCTGATTTATAGCAGAGGGAAACACTCCAGTTACTCAATTAGGAACAGTGGAGACTGACATTAATTACAGTCACTGAACAAACACAATCAGTTAACCCCTTTTAAACCCAGCACTTTTTAGATAACTGAATATAGTTGTACAGAGGAACTGCCCCAGCACGATATATTAATATTAATAACAATGGGGAAGGACAAACAATGTGAAACCCACATTCTGATTGCATTGATTGTCACCTTGATTTCTTCGACCTTGCTATCTCCCGTGGCTTCTCTGCTTACATTTTCCCGGTCACATACATGGACATATCAGACCAATAACCTGCATCCCTCACCATCCACATCTCCAGTTCCATTCTAAGCTCACTTCCTACTGTGTCCGCCGCTGAAAAAAGTATTCCCTCGCCAAGACATTTAGAGCGACACTTTACAACTCCCAAATTACTCGCCTTTAGTTGTCCATTTCCCAGGATCTTTCTCCAGTTATCGATCTGCTCAGCCACTCACTCATCTACACCTTGATGTCCTTAACCCCAGTGAAACCCTTACCCACGTCCACCCTGGTCAGTCCCCTGGTACATCCCTCATCTTCTCTCCCTTAAGCCACAGAGTAACGAATTGGTTCAGCCATCCATTGCCAGATCTGCCTCGACCAGATCAAAACCTATTGGGCCTTGGTCTCCTCTGCTAAAACAGCCCACTACTCCATGATTATCCCGGGACGCAAACGTAACCCTTGTCTTCCTTTCTCCACTGCCAACCGTCTCGTTAAACTTCTCTCCACTGCCCCTCCACCGTCCCCATTAACAACTGCGAGTAACTGGCGGGTTTCATTGTCACTATTCAGAACATCCATTCATCTGCCTCTGGGACATCACCCTTACCCATCATGAAAAACCTCCCCCAAGGCTTCTCCATCATTTAACCCTGAACATGGCCCTTTCTCTACTTTCCCTCCTTTCTAATTTCATACCCTCTCCCTGCTTATAATTCCCATGGGACCAAACTCCTGTTCTTTAGACCACTAAACGTCGGACCACCTAACTTCCTGGCCCTCAAGTGAACAGTTATTGTCAACGGTTTCCTCTCCTCAAATCCAAGCCCGCCTGTCCTGCAACTCCCTGTTTGAATCTCTCCAATAAGATTGGCGCCCCAGCAGCAGGACTGAAACGGCCCTAATCAATGTTACACATGATATCTTACGTGACTGTGACCGTGAAGCACTCTTCCTCCTCAGCCTTCTCCAACTGCCTGCAGTCTTTGTCAGGTACGACCACACCCTCCTTCACAGACGCATCCCCTCCGTTGTCGAGCTAAGTTGGACTGCCCAAGTTTGGTTCCACTCTTGCCGATCCAATCATCTCCCGAATATCTTCAGCAATGCATTCAATTCCCAATCCCGTGCCGAAATATTTGGAGTCGCCAACGGATCTACCCTTCCCTCCATCGCCCTCATATGCACGCTGCCCCTTGGTGAGATCATGCAAACAAATGGGTTCAGCTCCCACATGTACGCTAATGACACCGAGCTGTGACTCACGACCAGCTCTCTCGACCCGTGAACTACCTCTGTCTTGGCAGACTGCATGTCCGAAATCGAGACTTGGATGAGCCACAATTTACTCCGATTAAAAATTGGAAAGACTGAAGCCATCGTCTTCGGCTCCTTCTGCAAACTCCGTACCCTCGCCAGCAATTCCATCCCGCTCTCTGGTCATTCTGTTCGGTTGGAATCGGATTGTCCGCAATCAATTTGCTGCTGGGATGACCTTCCGAACGCATATCATCTCCATCATGAAGGCAGCCTTCTTCCGCCTCTGTAACATCACTTTGTACCTGAATTCGCCTCAGCCACCTGCTCCAGGAACATTCATCTATGACAATGTCACCTCCACACTTGAATATTCCAACGGTCTCCAGGCCGTTCTCCCATCTTCCACTCTCCATGAACTCGAGCTCATTCATAACTTTGCTGAACTTCACCCCTGTGCTCGCTGATCTACTTTGGCTCCAAGTCCCCTAAAGATTAAAATTTAACATTGTCATCCTTGTGTTGAAATCACTTTATAGCCTCACCCGCCCTATCTCTGTAACTGTTCAAGCCATACAACCCCTGATAATTCTGTGTTCCTCCATCTCCGACATCTTGTGGAGCACCCCTTCCAGGCTACCCACAAATGGGGGCTGAGCATTCAGTCGTCCAGGCCACAGGTTCTGGAATCCCATTCATGAACCGTCCTTTCTCGCCACGTCGCTCTTCCACATTTAAAACTCCTTAAAATGAGTCTCTTTTTTCCAATCATTTCGACATCACATCTTCTTCGGCTCAGAATCGATTTTTTCTGATTATTTTTCTGTGCTTCTTGACTTCCCTCCGAAATGGCCAAGCTGTAATTTGAAGATTGTGCCTCATCGTTCTTGATTGCAGGAACAGAGGAAATCGTTTCTCTGTATCGACTTTATCGAATATTTTCAAAAATTTTAATCAACTCCGTCAGATCACACATCAATCTTCTACAATCAAGGGAATATAAGACTAGTTTATGCAACCTGTCCTTATCCTTTAAGGATCTAGTGAAACTTCTCTGCAACATTCCAAGGCCAATATTCTTGAGAGTTATTTGACGCCAATCATCTCAGCCCCGCGATATTGCTGCAGCAGTTCCTCAGGGGAGTGTCCCAGGCCCAACCATCTTCAGATGCTTCATCAATGACCTTCCCTGCATCATAAGATCAGAAATCGGGATGTTCGCTGATGAATGCAAAGTGTTCAGTTGCATTCGCAAACCCTCAGATAATGCAGTGGTCCGTGCCTGCTTGCAGAAAGACCTGGACAACATCCAGGTTTGGGCTGATAAGTGCAAGTAACATGCGCGCCAGGCAAGTGCCAGGCAATGACTATCTCCAACAAGAGAGAGTCTAACCACCTCCCCATGGCATTTAATGCCATTACCTTCGATGAATCCTGCACCATCAACATCCTGGAAGTCACGATTGACCAGAAACTTAACTGGACAAGCCACTTAAATGCTGTGGCTACAAGAGCAGGTCAGAGGCTGGGTATTCTGCGGCGAGTGACTCACCTCCTGACTCCCCAAAGCCTTTCCAGCATCTACAATGCACAAGTCAGGTGTGTGATGGAATACTCTCCACTTGTCTGGATGAGTGCAGCTCCAACAACACTCAAGGAGCTCGACACCATCAAGGACAATGCAGCTCACTTGATTGGCACACCGTGCACCACCCTAAACATTCACTCCCTTCACAACCAGCGCACCGTGGCTGCAGAGGGTACCATCCACAGGATGCACTGCAGCAACTTGCCAAGGCTTCTTCGACAGCACCTCCCAAATCCGCGAACTCTACCATCTAGAAGTACAAGGGCAGCAGGCACATGGGAACAACACAAACCACACGTTCCCTTCCAAGTCACACACCATCCCGACTTAGAAATAAGAACATAAGAACATAAGAAATTGGAGCAGGAGTAGGCCAATCGGCCCCTCGAGCCTGCTCCGCCATTCAATAAGATCATGGCTGATCTGATCCCAACCACAAATCTAAAGAACACAAGAAGTCGGAGCAGGACCCGGCCACATAGCCCCTGGGCCCTCTCTGCCACCCACAGGGCATTGACCGATCCGAACTCAGCTTCATGTCCAATTTCCTGCCCGCTCCCCATAACCCCTAATTCCCTTTACTTCTAGGAAACTGTCTATTTCTGTTTTAAATTTATCTAATGATGTAGCTTCCACAGCTTCCTGGGGCAGCAAATTCCACAGACCTACCACCCTCTGAGTGAAGAAGTTTCTCCTCATCTCAGTTTTGAAAGAGCAGCCCCTTATTCTAAGATTATGCCCCCTAGTTCTAGTTTCACCCATCTTTGGGAACATCCTTACTGCATCCACCCGATCAAGACCCTTCACAATCTTATATGTTTCAATAAGATCGCCTCTCATTCTTCTGAACTCCAATGAATAGAGTCCCAATCTACTCAACCTCTCCTCATATGTCCGCCCCCTCATCCCCGGGATTAACCGAGTGAACCTTCTTTGTACTGCCTCAAGAGCAAGTATGTCTTTTCTTAAGTATGGAGACCAAAACTGTATGCAGTATTCCAGGTGCGGTCTCACCAATACCTTAAAAACTGCAGCAATACCTCCTTGTTTTTATATTCTATCCCCCTAGCAATAAAAGCCAACATTCCGTTGGCTTTCTTGATCACCTGCTGCACCTGCATACCAACTTTTTGATTTTCTTGCACTAGGACCCCCAGATCCCTTTGTACTGCAGTACTTTCCAGTCTCTCGCCATTAAGAAAATAACTTGCTCTCTGATTTTTCCTGCCAAAGTGCATAACCTCACATTTTCTAATATTATATTGCATCTGCCAAATCTCCGCCCACTCACCCAGCCTGTCTATATCCCCTTGCAGGTTTTTTATGTCCTCCTCACTCTCTACTTTCCCTCCCATCTTTGTATCATCTGCAAATTTTGATATGTTGCACTCGGTCCCCTCCTCCAAATCGTTAATATAGATTGTAAAGAGTTGGGGACCCAGCACCGACCCCTGTGGAACACCACTGGTTACTGGTTGCCAGTCCGAAAATGAACCATTTATCCCAACTCTCTGCTTCCTGTTTGATAACCAATCCTCCACCCATGCCAGAATATTACCCCCAATCCCGTGATTTTTTATCTTAAGTAATAATCTTTTATGTGGCACCTTGTCGAATGCCTTCTGGAAGTCTAAATACACTACGTCCACTGGTTCCCATTTATCCACCCTATACGTTATATCCTCGAAGAACTCAAGCAAATTTGTCAGACATGACTTCCCCTTCATAAAGCCATGCTGACTTCGTCCTATTAAATTATGCTTATCTAAATGTTCCGTTACTGTCTCCTTAATAATAGACTCCAAAATTTTACCCACCACAGATGTTAAGCTAACTGGCCTATAATTTCCAGCCTTCTGCCTACTACCCTTTTTAAATAACGGTGTTACATTAGCAGTTTTCCAATCTGCCGGGACCTCTCCTGAGTCCAGGGAATTTTGGAAAACTATCACCAAAGCATCCACAATCCCTACTGCCACTTCCCTCAAGACCCTAGGATGGAAGCCATCAGGTCCAGGGGATTTATCCGCCTTGAGTCCCATTATTTTACTGAGTACCATCTCTTGAGTGATTTTAATCGTATTTAGCTCCTCCCCCCCCCGAGAGTCCCCTGTTTGTCCAGTGTTGGGATATTCTTAGTGTCCTCTACTGTAAAGACTGAAACAAAATATTTGTTCAGCATTTTTGCCATCTCCATGTTTCCCAACATTAATTTCCCGGTCTCATCCTCTAAGGGACCTATGTTTGCCTTAGCCACCCTTTTTCTTTTTATATAACGATAGAAACTCTTGCTATCTGTTTTTATATTTTTTGCTAATTTCTTTTCATAATCTAACTTCCCTTTCTTAATCAATCTTTTAGTTACTTTTTGCTGTCTTTTGAAGAATTCCCAATCTTCTATCTTCCCACTAAGTTTGGCTACCTTATATGTCCTTGTTTTATTCGGATACTATCCTTGATTTCTTTACTTAGCCACGGGTGGCTGTCATTTCTTTTACACCCTTTTTTCCTCAGTGGAATATATTTATTTTGAAAGTTGTAAAATAACTCCCTAAATGAACACCACTGCTCATGTACCGTCTTACCCTTTAATCTATTTTCCCAGTCCACTTTAATCAATTCCGCTCTCATACCATCATAGTCTCCTTTATTCAAGCTCAGTACGCTTGTTTGAGAATCAACCTTCTCACCCTCTAATTGGATATGGAATTCAACCATGTTGTGGTCGCTCGTTCCAAGGGGATCCTTAACTAGGACATTATTAATTAATCCTGACTCATTACACAGGACCAGGTCCAAGGTTGCCTGCCCCCTTGTCGGATCAGTTACATACTGCTCAAGAAATCCATCCCTGATGCACTCAATGAACTCGTCCTCAAGGCTGCTCTGCCCAATTTGATATCGCCGCTCTTTCATTGTCGCTGGGTAAAAATCCTGGAACTCCCTTCCTAACAGCACTGTGGGAGAACATTTACCACACGGACTACGGCGGTTCAAGAAGGCGACTCACCATCACCTTTTCAAGGGCAATTATAGATGGGCAATAAATGCTGGCTCAGCCAGCGACGGCCACATCCCATGAACGAATTAAAAGTATATCCACATCCTGAGCTGCAGTGCCCAAAGCTGAACGCAGTATCTCTCGATGGGGTCTGACCAAGCCTCTATACAACTGAAGCATAACTTCCTCCCCTTTGTATTCCAGGCCCTTGAGAGAAAGGCCATTCTTCCATTAGTCTTTTTCTTTGCTTTTTGTACCTGCGTACTTACTTTTAATTATGTGTATCCTGTTCAATTCCTCGTTTCTCTCCATTTATACTCTAAGTTATCTTTCCCAGTTCCAAACTGAATTCACATTGAACTCCGTCTGTTATAGTTTTGCCCATTCAATTAATCGGTCTCTGTCCCTTTTCAACTCTCTGCTCCCCTCTGCACTACTTACTGTTCCTGCTAATTTAGTGCCAACTCCAAACTTAAATATACAACCCTCTATTCTTTCATCCAAGTCATCAATAAATATGTCAAAAAGTTGACTCCCCGGAAGAGATCCCCGGAGAACATCACTTATCACATTTAGAATATCAGAAAACAAACACTTTCTCTCCACAATATATTTCCGACATCACAAACAATTCCCAACCCAGATCAAAATGCCACTTCCAATTCCATACTCTCTCATTTCTGCGTGTAATTTTTGTGCAGAGCTTTAACGAATGCCTTCTGGAAGTCCATTTACAAAACACCTTAAGAAACTCCCATGCCGATCTTATTAGTGAACTCCTCAAAAAATTAAATAGATCAGGCATTGGATGGACTATGAGTTGAACGACGTAACAGCAAAGCATTAAAGGCTCTGGTAGGAATTGGCTACAGATCATTGTGTAGTCGTAATTTAATGGGGGATGTATCAATAAGGAGACATGAGGAGCATGTAACGAAAGCAATGTTGTTATAATGGGAGATTTTAATTTTCACATAGACTGGTGTAAGCAAAGGTTTAAACATAGAAACATAGAAAATAGGAGCAGGAGTAGGCTATTCGGCCCTTCGACCTGCTCCGCCATTTAATATGATCATGGCTCATCCTCTAACTCAATACCATATTCCCGCTCTCTCCCGATACTCCTTGATGCATTTTGTGTCTAGAAATCTATTTGGCTCCTCCTTAAATATATTCAGCGACTTGGCCTCCACAGCATCCTGTGGTAGAGAATTCCACAGTTTCACCACCCTCTGATTGAATAAATTTCTCCTCATCTCAGTCCTAAATGACCTACTCCGTATCTTAAGACTGAGACCCCTCGTTCTGGAACCCCCAGACAGGGGAAACATCCTCCCTGCATCCAGCCTGTCTAGCCCTGTCAGAATTTTATACGTTTCAATGAGATCCCCTCACATTTTTCTAAAATCACGTGAATACATGCCGAGTCGAAACAATCTCTCTTGATACGACAGAACTGCCATCCCAGGAATCAGTCTGGTGAACCTTCGCTGCACTCCCTCTATGGCAAGTATATGCTTTCTCGGGGTAACTGTGAACAATACTCCAGGTGTGGTCTCACCAAGGCCCTGTATAACTGCAGCAAGAGATCCTTGCTCCTGTCCTCAAATCCTCTTGCAATGAAGGCCAACATACCATTTGTATTCCTAACTGCTTGCTGTAACTGCATGTTTGCTTTTAGTGACTGATGTACAAGGACACCCAGGTGCCTTTGCACATCAACGTTTCCCAATCTATCACCATTTACACAATACTCTGCCTTTCTGTTTTTCCTTCCGAAGTGGATAACTTCACATTTATCCACATTATACTGCTCTGCCATGTATTTGCCCACTCACTCAACTTGTCTAAACCGCCGTGAAGCCTCTTTGCATCCTCCTCACAACTCACGATCCCACCTATTTTTCTGTCGTCAGCAAACTTGGAAATAATACATTTGGTTCCCTCATCCAAATCATTGATACATATTGTGAATAGCTGGGGCCTAAGCACTGATCTCTGCGTTACCCAACTAGCCACTGCCTGCCACCTCGTGAATTGCTGGGGCCCAAGCACTGATCCCTGAGGTTCCCCACTAGTCACTGCCTGACAACCCGTGAACATCTCGGGTCCAAGCACTGATCCCTGCGGTACCCCGATATTCACTGCCTGCCAACCCGTGAATAGCTCGGGCCAAAAACTGATCCCTGCGGTACCGAAGTTTACGAAGACTGTCCTGCAGTCTGTTAATGTTGTCCGACTATTGACGTGATTTCATATTGTAAAAATGCTCAACTTTAGCCCTTACCTGTTCAGTGGGGAATTCTCATTCAATTTAAAGTAACACTGGTCCATTGGGCCTGACTGACCCTACATCAATGGTCAGTTTCAGGATGAAGTATTAAGAGGTTTAATTAAAGACCGCCATTCAATACTGAAGGATTTGATAAAAGAGTGGGTAAACAGTTTGTGCTGCAAATGAAAACGCCTGGGTAAACATTATCCGAATGATGCACAAACAAAGGCAGACTTATAATTAATGGTTTCACATGCTAGAATGGCAATTATATGGATAAATAGCGAAACAACAGACACGATAACAAAGTAAGGTAGATATAGTTGTTAGTGCAACAGGAAAATTAGCATGTTAAGTGAGGAAAATACAGATATTATAAGGGATAAACACATAAATTCTCCTTATATGAAGTTGCATTTTTAACATTTATGCAATTACGTTAAGCCGAATTTATGGATTGCCACGTGCACACAGTTAGAACCACGTACAAAACTGTCGGCGCGTAATGAGGGTTCGGTTCTGTAAAGGCCGAAGATACTGAGATCAGAACTGTAACAAGTTTCCATTCACAGGTTTCTGAGTAAATATTGCCTTTTAAGAACAGGTTTAAGTGTTATTGGTTGTACTGTATGATTACTGCATACCTTAGAAAGAATATGTTGACCTTGGAACGAAGTTAGCTCAGATTCACCAGAATGTTACCAGGTCTTAAAGGCTTAAATTATGAGACATTACATATACTGGACTAGGACTCCCAGAAATATAGAAGATGTTTGATTGAGACTTCTAGGATTTTGAAAGGCATTGAGAGGGTATATAGAACTAAAATTATTTTTTCTTCTGAGGAAACCTTGGAAAAAGGGACATAACTTTGAAATCAGTGCCAGGCCATTGAGGAGAGAAGTTTTGAAGCGCAAAAGCTGGTAGAAGTGTGGAACTCTCTCCGACAGAAAGCAGTAGATGCTAATTCGATTAATAATTTTTAAATCTGAGATCGATAGTTTATTTTTAGCCAAGAGCTTTGAGGGATATAGGTCCAAGGCGGGTGGATGGAGTTAGGATATACATGAGCCATCATCTCATTGATTGACGGAACAGGCTCGAGAGGCTGAATGGCCTACTCCTATTCCTATATTCCTCTGAGACAACTGGTTTTCAAAGATTAAGAATTATATTGAGTTGAGCAGTACTTTATGAAAAAGAGCACTTCATCAACCAGTTAATAGATAATTAGGCAATCATAGATAATGCACAGCCAAAAACGTAATAGTTAATTGTTAAATTTGATATGATGAACAATTCAAAGCGGAATACATTTACAGTTCACTGCTAATTAGGGTATGATAAAAAATACACAGAGAGAGGCAGTTACAGTTAATCGTAAAGTTCGATATGAAAACGGGGGAATCAAGTTAATGTTAAATTGGATATGATAATCATAGAAGGGGAATCAAGTTATTGTTAAATTGGAAATGATAATCAATAGACCGCGATTCAACTTATTGTTAAATTTAATATGATAATCAATAGACGGCGATTGAACTTATTGTTAAATTGGATATGATAATCAATAGACAGCGATTCAAGTTATTGATAAGTTGGATATGATAATCAATAGACGACGATTTAAGTTATTGATAAGTTGGATATGATAATCAATAGACGGCGATTCAAATTATTGTTAAATTGAAAATGATAATCAATAGAATGGAAATCAAGTTATTGTTAAATTGGATATGGTAATTAATACACAAAGTAATAATATTACATTTACCTGTTGAATTGAAAATTATAAACAATACACAGTGATATAATGAATATGATAACCCACCCCTGTTTTCTTCCTCTTTGGGCTGCAAACCTACTGATAAACCCGCCGATTCCCCCACCATCAACATCCTGGGGGTCACCATTGACCAGAAACTTAGCTGGACCAGCCATATAAATACCGTGGCTACGAGAGCAGGTCAGAGGCTGGGTATTCTGCGGCGAGTGACTCACCTCCTGACTCCCCAAAGCCTTTCCACCATCGACAAGGCACAAGTCAGGAGTGTGATGGAATACTCTCCACTTGCCTGGATGAGTGCAGCTCCAACAACACTCAAGAAGCTCGACACCATCCAGGATAAAGCAGCCCGCTTGATTGGCACCCCATCAACCACCCTAAACATTCACTCCCTTCACCACCGGCGCACTGTGGCTGCAGTGTGCACCATCCACAGGATGCACTGCAGCAACTCGCCAAGGCTTCTTCGACAGCACCTCCCAAACCCGCGACCTCTACCACCTGGAAGGACAAGGGCAGCAGGTACATGGGAACAACACCACCTGCACGTTCCCCTCCAAGTCACACACCATCCCGACTTGGAAATATATCGCCGTTCCTTCATTGTCGCTGGGTCAAAATCCTGGAACTCCCTTCCTAACAGCACTGTGGGCGAACCGTCACCACAAGGACTGCAGCGGTTCAAGAAGGCGGCTTACCACCACCTTCTCGAGGGCAATTAGGGATGGGCAATAAATGCCGGCCTTGCCAGCGACGCCCACATCCCGTGAACGAATAAAAAATAAAAATAAAAAAATGAAGTTCCCTTGTGCACCTTTCAGGAACTCCTCACCTTCTTTTCCTTTACACTATTGGGTTACATTAGACTAATTGAAGTCTGCACATTATCACGACTCTAAAATTCTTGAACGTTTCTACAATCTGCCTCTAAATTTGCTCCTCTGTCTCCTTCCCACTATTTGGTGGGCTCTAATATCCACTTAGCAGCGTAATAGCTCCTCCCTTGTTCCTTAATTCGAACCGAATAGATTCTATCTTTGAACTCTTAAATACATCATCCCTTCCTAGTGCTTTAATGATATAAATTTTTTTCAATACTGCCACCGCCTGCTCCTTTTCTTTCCTTCCGTATTTTTCCTGAATACATTGTAACCAGGAATATTAAATGCTCATTCCCCCCTTTGTTTGAGTCAGGTCTGCATTACAGGCACTAGATTGTAATCCCACGTGGCTTCTTGTGCCTGCAATTCATGAACCTTATTTACCATATTTATGCACATTCACTCGTTTTCTGGAACCCCCCCCCCCCCCCCCCCCGCCACCCCTGTCTGACCCCTCCTACTTTTGAACTACTCATAACTCTAATGCTGTTCGTCTCTCCCAGTCCTCTGCGCACCTTACTTTTCCTCTCTTCATCCAGGTGCTCCTCTTCCTGCCAAATTAGTTCGAGTGATTCCCATCCACGTGTTCAATTCTAAAGTTTCACCTTTGTGAGGAAAATGTTCCCACTGCTCCTTTACATTTCGGTGACAAAATATGAATCAATCCTGTTATAAAAATTCAGCTGTTCCATGCGATTCAGTTTTCCCCAGTGAGATAGACAGAGGGAGCGAATCTTTCTGTGAGGAGGTTGAACCCGCCTCCCGGGGTAAGTTGCATTTTCTGCCTCAGCATCTGCTTCCCGCTCGGTCGCTGCTGAAACTTCTTTCTCGAAGACAAACTGATTCTAGTTTGGAGCTAATCATTCAGGGTTGAGATTAAACACAGACAAGCACCACGGGAATGGTTCTGGTTGATGGCTATAATCCTTAAACCAGAACTATTTTAGCAACGAGGTTAAAAATCTGGATTCTAAATCGAATGCGAACCTAAGCACTAGTTTGACCCAATTTATACGGTTCATGATGTGAAGTGAGCCTTCTGAATCCACTTTATCCCTTCATTTCTAACAGTGTTTATTTTGTGTGACAGATTGAAACTAATTGAGATTTCAGTTGTCAGTTTTCCGATAACTTGGAAGCTGATGGAGGGAAAAAATAAGGACAGCGACAAAATGACACCAAAACTATAATTAGAACAATCGCTTTGTCTCCAGTTTTAAGGACCATTATTTCTCCCCAGTGTCCTGTCCAATAATTATCCCCAAGCCAACATCACTAAAAGAGGTTATCTGGTCATTATCACCTCGCTGCTTTTTTTGGATCGTGCTGTGCGCATATTGGTTGTCGCATTTCCCACATTTCAACAGTGACTGAACTTCAAAAAGCAAATAATTGACTGAAAAGTGCTTTGGGACGTCCTGCGGAGGTCAAAGGCGCTATTTTATGAAAGTCTTCCTTTCCATGGCGCCATGGCTACGATTGCAGGTTGGAGCCTTGACGCTTGCTGATACAAGAAAACCTGCACCCACCATCGATGCAGGTCCGCTGTGGTTAGAATTCTGCGCTCGCGACCCCGGCTCGATTCCCGCTTAGAACATTATCTCTTTTGAGAATCGAATCAATTTTAAGGTAACCAATTAAGTTCTGAATAAGTCATAGTTCTTGCAGTGTGCGGTAGTTTTGTATATTGCAATGTTACTGAGAATTGAAATCACAATTCTTACACAGTTTTCCAAAAATTAGCTTTTTTATTACTTATTTATTGAATTGGTTTTATGCGGAAATTTTAAACAGTTTATTCCGATCAAACATAGGAATGTGGAAGCGGAGAAGGCCATTCAGCCCCTCGAGCCTGTTCCGCCATTCAATGAGATCATGGCTGATCTGTATAATTTGTTGCATGCACCCGCCTTGGCTCCATATCCCTTATTAACCTTAGTCAGCAAAAATATATCGAGCTCAGATTTAAAATTATTAATTGAGCTCGCACCTACTACTTCTTATGGGAGAGAGTTCCACAGTTCCACCACCCTTTGTTCGAAGACAAAGTGTTTCCTAACTTCTCTCCTGAACGGCCTCGCTCTGATTTTAAGGTTATGTTCCGTTGTCCTAGAATTCCCCAACAGCGAACAAAAGTTTATCTCTACCTACCCGATCAATTCATTTCAAAATCCAAAAACCTCAATCAAATCATCCCTCGACCTTCTATATTCTAGGGAAAATAAGCCTAGTTTATGTAATTTATCCTCATAATTTGACCCGTGTAGCCTTTGTATCATTCTGCTGAATCTGCGCTGAACACATCCCAATGCCAATGTATCCTTCTGAGGTTGGGTATCCAATGCAGAACGCAAAACTCGAGATGGGGTCTGACCAAAGCATAGTACAACTGAATCATCACTTTTGTACTCGAACCCCCTTGAGATAAAGTTCAATATTAACATTCAATTAGGCTTTTTGATTGCTGTTTTTACCTGTCTATCGACTTTTAATAATTTGTGAACATAGACTCCGAAATCTCATTGCTCCTCTTTTGTCTTGAGCTTCTCCCCATTTAGAAAGTAGTCTGATTTATATTTCTTTTGTCCAAAGTGGGTGACCTCACAATTGCCCACTTGGACTCCATTTGTCTTAATCTTGCCCACTCACTTAATCTGTCTATGTCCCTTTGCAATTTGCTGCTCCCGTCTACACTAGTTACTGTACCTCATCACTTATCCTCATCTGAAAATATCAATATCCAATCCTGTATTCATTCCATAGAACCATAAAAAAGAAAGAGCACTAATGGGGACCATTCGATCCATCGTGTCCGCGACGGCTCGAAGAACAACCAGGTGCCCATTCGAATCCGATCTCCCAGGACCCGGTCCGGAGCCCTGCAACTTACAGCACTTTAGGTGCACGTCCAGGTATTTTGTAAAATAGTTGACGATCCCTGCCTCTACCACCAATTCGGGCAGCGAATTCCATATGCCCACCATCCTCTGGGTGAAAAAGTTTTTCCTCATGTCCCCTCTAATCCTTCCGCCAATCAGTTTAAATCTATGACCTCCAGTTCTTGAACTCTCCGATGGAGAAACAGATACTTCCTGTCGACTCCAGCTGGGCCCCTACTAATGTTGTACACCTCAATCAAGTCATCCCTCAGCCTCCTCTGCTCCAAGGAAAACAACCCCAGCCTGTCCAATCTCTCCTCGGAGCTGCAATTTTTATGCCGTGGCAACATACTTGTAAATCTTCTCTGCTCTTTCTCTCCAGAGCATTTATGTCCTTCCTGTAATATGGTGACCAGAACTGCGCACAATACCCCAGCTGTGGCCTTACCAGCGTTTTATACAGTTCCATCATTACATCCCTGATTTTGCATTCAAAACATCGGCTAATAGCGGAGAGCATTTCGTATACCTTCTTCACAACCTTATCTACCTGTACTGCCACCTTCAGGGACCTGTGCACATGCACTCCAAGGTCTCTCGCTTCCTCTGCCCCAATCAATATATTCCCGTTTACTGCGTATTCCATTTTACTGTTTGCCCTCTCTAAGTGCATTACCTCACACTTCTCCGGGTTGAACTCCATTTGCCACTTTTCCGCCCACTCCACCAACCCATTGATATCTTCATGGAGTCCACAGCTATCCTCTTCACTATCAATGACACGGCCAATTTTTTGTCGTCTTCAAATTTGCCAATCATGCCCCCTACATTCAAGTCCAAATAATTAATAGATATCACAAACAGCAAGGGACCCAACATTGAGCCATATGGCACACCACTCGAAACGGATTTCCATTCGCAAAGACATCCATGGACTTTTACCCTTTCTTTCCTGTTACTGAGCCAATTTTGGAATCAATTCGCCTCATTTCCCTGTATCCCATGGGCTTTTAAATTTCTGACCATCTGCCATGTGGGATCTTGTCAAAAGCCTTATTAAAATCCATGTAGACAACATCCACTGCACTTCCCTCATCAATCCTCCTTCTCACTTCCTCAAATACTTCAATCAGATTTGTAAGGCTTGACCTTCCCTGAACAAATCCATGCTGACTATCCCTGATTATCCGATGCCTTTCCAAATGAGAGTTTATCCTGTCTCTCAGTATTGATTCTAATAGTTTGCCCACCACCGAGGTAAGACTGACTGGCCTATAATTTTTCGGCCTTTCCCCCGTAACCTTTCTAAACAATGGTACTATGTTTGCAGACTTCCAGTCCTCCGGTACCTCCCCTGTATCTAGTGAGGATTGGAAAATGATCCGCAGAGCATCCGCTACTTCCTACCTGGCTTCCTTCAATTGCCGAGGAAACAATCCATCCGGCCCTGGTGACTTATCAACTTTCAAGCATTCCAGTCCCTCTCGTACTTCCTCTCTCGTTATGTTTATCTTATCCAATATTTCACACCTCTCCTCTTTAACTACTATGTCTGGATCATCCCTTTCCTTTGTGAATACGGAGACATAATATTATTAATTTCTCTGTATTCCTACCCACATCCTCTGCTTCTATACACAAGTTACCCTTATCATCCCTGATACGTCCCACCTTTTCCTTAACTATCCTCTTGTTCTTAATGTCCTGATAAAGCATTTTGGGTTTTCTTTAATCTTACTAGCAAATATTTTGTCATGGCCTCTCTTTGTTTTCCTTATTTCCTTTATTACGTCATCTCTGTTCTTTCTATGCTCCTCTATTCTTTCATCCAAGTCATTAATAAATATTGTGAACAGGTGAGGCCCCAGAAGAGATCCCTGGGGAACACTACTTTAAAAAACTTTATCCCCACTCTGTCTCCGACCTCCCAATTAATTTTCAATCTATGTCAAACGGATACCACAAATTTCGTTCCCTCTCAATTTTGCCAAAGCAATTATTTCCTGTTTAATTAATTTCCTGCAAATTGAATATTACTAAACCCGCGAAACAATTCCTGTCGAAATGAAACACACATTACAGGACATGTATCGAGTATATAGCAAGAACCCCGCGATTTAATTATTAAACAGCGAGAATACGGATGTTAACACTGAGCGCCTGATCTGGATCGAACCCATTAGCCCGAGGTGACGGGACCCACTCCGCGTTTATATTTAGCAAAAAATGAAAATCAGAATTAGCGAACGTTCGTATTTTACAGGACAGGAATCGGCTAATCGGCCCGCTGAGCTTGGACAGTAATTTCTCTCCACTTTGTTGTTCTAAGTGTGGAGTTTTATTTGATCAATTTGTCTTTTATTGCCTTTCTCTGTACTTTACGAACTCAGTTTGAAAGAGGTACAGTTTGAGGGCTAAACATTTAGATCAAGATTTGACCATTGTTTATTTTAATTGTAGCTTGATGTGAGATCAAGCGGGAATTTAGTTGCCACTTTTCTGATAACGCAGAAGCTGAAGCTCCAATTTTATAAAAGAGAGAAAAAATTAAATGAACGATGTCAACAGAATGAAAGCAAGGGGCAGATAAAACCAGAGTCTTTAATCACCTCGGCTCCATATTTAAAATCAGTTTGTGAACGGATAGGTCAGTGGTCATGCGGTCTAATGGACAAAGCTTACGACTCCGGTGTTAATCGTGATGTTATCAGAAATTTGCAAGATTGAGTCTGTCACGGTCAGTTCACAAAATGGGTGAAAACGCGTTCTTAATGGGTCGCAACTGTTTTACACCCGCCCATTTCTACGTCTTTCCTGATGAAACGGCAATATATTAAAAAGCCAAACAAATCGACAGAAACAAAGCACGGGTATTTATCTAACGTTATAGCACGCTCCCAATCGGTTCATAGAAAATGAATTATATCTTAATTATGTTTTGAACAGGTAAAAAACAATCAAACTTACTTTTGTGAAACTTGTCAAAGTGTCAGTGTGACTGTAAGAATCACCCAGCTTTGGGACACGTTGTCTAAATTGTTTCCGGGCTGTCGAATGAGGAGAAAGACTCAAATTAAACAAACTTGACAAGAAACGCAGGTTTGTGAGTTTCCCCCAATTCTGATTCCTGGGACAGACTGCATCATTGAAGGGAACAGTAGGTAGTTTATATAAAACCATCGGGAGTTGTCAGTGCTCCTCTGAGCCATGAATTCGAATCCACAATCACTTTCTAAACCCATGACACGGGTTCAGAGGTCAAACTGCAGGGATCAGCCGCTGACCACTGACATTCAGTGTTGAGGAGAGCGGCCAGTGTTGGTCATTGGGAGATCAGCCGCTGACCACTGACATTCAGTGCAGAGAGCGGCCAGTGTTGGTCATTGGGAGATCAGCCGCTGACCACTGATATTCAGGGTAGAGAGGGGTCAGTGTTGGTCATTGGGGGATGAGCCGCTGACCACTGATATTCAGTGTCGAGAGGGGTCAGTGTTGGTCATTGTGGGACAGCCGCTGACCACTGATATTGAGTGTATAGAGGGGTCAGCGTTCGTCATTGGGGTTCAGTCATTGACTTCTTCACCGACAACGCCAAATCCTCGGGATTAATGTCGGACAAACGCAAAGCTTCAAATCTAAAATGTTATTCCATTTGCACAGAAACAACGTAATGCAAAGTCACCAAACGAAACGCAGAGCAAAATAAATGTCAGTTAATGTTGGTATTTTCAAAAAGATGGTGAATCATTGCAGACCGCTGTTACTGCAGTCGCTTCATTTTCTCGGTCAATTAATGGTTTAGCGTCGCAAATATTTCACCGTCATTGTGGCGCAATCAATCAACACGTTCGGTTATTAACTGAAAAGTTTGTGATTCTAAGCCCACCCAGGGCCGTAAACAGAAAATGAATTGACTTGTCCGTTAGATTTACAGTCTGAGACGTTAACCGTTTCAATGTGTCCTTCGGCTGCAATATTGTCCTCATCACAGGGTGAACATTTGAAGTCGTCTGGTGCATTTTTCTGACTGGTTTTGTTCCAGATTATTCAGCTCGTGTAATAAGATTGTAAATCCTGATTCGGCTAAACAAGGATCGGAATAGACTGTTTACGATTTCGGTATGAAATCAATTCAAATAAATATATAAACATTTTAAATGAAAACTATACACGAATCGGGAGTTCCACCCTCAGTATCATCGAATCTTTGAAATTCACACTCTGCGCTGGGCTTTAATAATTGTTTTTAGACCTTGATTAGTTCTCTTTAATATTACTGGCTTCCCAGCTGTTTTGTAAAAAAGTATTTTTTAACGCGGAATTGAACCCAGTTCACAGCAGTGAAAACACTGGCTCAGAACTGGACCTCCTGCTCAAATTACCGCCCATCGTTTCCTGCGTGAGCTGGTCGACAGGATTCCGATATGGGACCTGGCACATGGGGCCACCGAAAGAAAGAATGTTTTTTGATCGCGCCCTTCACACCCCAGGACGTCCCAAAGCGCTTTACAGACAATGAAGCACTTTTGGTCGTGTAGTCACTGCTGACATGTAGGAAACGAGGCAACTAATTTGCGCACAACAAGATCCCAAGCACAGCGACGCGGCAATGATCAGATAATGTATTGTAATGACGCTCGTGGAGAGATGAATATTGAACGAGGTAGCAGGGAGAACTAATTGCCGTTAAAGGTGAAGACAATGTGATTGTATCAATTCGAGTTTTGACCTTTGTAATGTGTTTTCTTTCCTTATTTTTATCTTCTTCAGATTCCAACTGATCAGAAAACTAACAAGTGAACTCACACAGAATTTTCGATAAATCTGTCACTCAAAATAAACAATGTTATAAATAAAGAAATAAACCGGATTGAGACGGTTCACTTCACTTCACTGAGACGTCTAATTCCGGTTAAACCGGCGCGGCGGAGTCACAGCAGCTCATCGCTGATCTGCACCTCAACTCCATTTAGCGAAATAAAAACTGGAAAACTCATGTTTCGAGATGAGTTTACTAATTTCCTGATAAATGAATATCACTAAACGATCAAAACATTCCCTGCCCAGATTAAACACACAGCAAGGGGATGTGTGGAATATATCGCAAGAAACCCGCGATATTATTATTACACGGATAGAATCCCGTGCTCAATATTAACATTAACACTGAGCGCCAGGTCTGGATCTGACCCGTTTACCCCGTGGTGCGGGACCCCGTCCGCGTTTATATTTACAAAAAAAAGAAAATCAGCAAATAATAATCACACCCAGCAGAATTGGGGATTGTTCGTATTTTACAGGACAGGATGAGGCCACTCGGCCCGTCGGGCTTGGATAGTAAATTCTGTTCACATTCTCCGCTCGGTGTTGTTCTCCGTGTACATTTTTAGTTTACCGATTTGTCTTTTACTTTATTTCCCCTCTCTCTATTTTTCAGGCAAATTGCGAAAGCGATTCGCTTTGGAGGCTAAACACTTCGATCAAAGATTTGAACATTGTTTATTCTGATTGTAGGTTTCTCGGAGATCCAGCGGGAGTTCAGTTGTCAGTTTCCTGATTCATCGGAAACAGTAGAGCCAACTTGCTACAAGAAAGAAAACAATAAATGAACAACATCAACAAAGTGAAAGAAAGAGAAAGATACAAGTTGAGTCCTAATCACCCATAGCCCGGGTTTAAGATCTTCAGCTGAAACTTTGCAAAAGCGACCGTGTGGCCTAATGGATAAGGCGTCTGACTTCGGTATTAGTCGTCGATGTTATCAGAAGATTGCAGGTTCGAGTCCTGCCGCGGTTGTTTTTGCATTCCTTCGAACGTGCGCCGTTGCAGTTTCATCCCGGACCGTTCCTTGCAGTTGCTGACCTCATGGAACGGAAATCCGTAAATTCCTTTGCTGACAGAAGTTGACCCGACACTTTCAACATTGTCGGTCTGGGTGCTCGGGCAGGACGTAGTGTAAAAGTGACTTTATTTCTACTGTTTGGATTCAGAAATGTTCGAATAATCCATTGTGCTCTGTACGGACGGGTCCGAATCCCATCCGTGTCGTTATTGTATTGAACTTTCGTTGCGGCCCTACAAAAGATTTCCACAATCAAAATGGGCTTGAATGCTATTATTATCAATCCAACACCGATGTTTTAAGTCTGTGTCCCTGGTTTGTTTCTATTTTGTTTAAATGGAGAGGGACAATTGGAATTTTTCACCTGCTGTAATGAGATAAAGGGTGAGTAGAGAGGACAGATCGGAGACAGATCTCTCTGTCCTTCCTTGCTGCCTCTGGGGTTTACAGCGAATGAAAGATTAACGGGAATATCAAATGATAAGGGAGCTGGAACTTAAAGGGTTAACTTTATCAAAACTTTTTAACAATCTTGAACCAGTCCAGATATTAGATTTGCACCAAGTCTGTACATTGTTTCTGTTAAATTTAATTCCTCCACCCGGTCTTCATCAAGAAAAAATTAAATCTGGAGGGAAGTCCGGTACAGAATATGAGCCCAGGATCTCTCTCATTGTGAACAGTCTCCCGTTTTGAACTCGAATCGCACCCATGGCTCGGTTCCCAGTAACTGCTGCAGAGATTGAAGGACTTCGGTCCCTCCTGCATCTCCTGCATTTTACCATCTCGCGATTATTCGATCGGTATTTGGTAACATGGGAGAAAGCCTGGCTTTCAATCCCGAACATTTAAATCCTCAACAATCCGTCTGTTGATCCCATTCCACGGTGTCTTTAGTTAACAATAACCGCGGGAGTGCAATAGGAACCCAGTCCGCAGTTTGCTTCCTTCTCTGTTCCTGTTCTCTCTCGGTGTCTCTGAAAGACGATACACTGTTTGGATCAGGAACCGAGTTCTGATCAGACCTGTGACAGACAGGCAAGAATCCGTCACTGAAACCCCGAGACACAGGGAATGCTGTTCATTCTGTTCCAGGGACACTTCGTGAGTCGCTGAAACGTTCGAATTCCTATTCCCACAAAGGACGGAGCCAAGCGGAGGAGGGACGTGTTTCTCAATGATCGGACATTGGAGCCCATCGAAGTGTGAGTTCCGATGGTCGATGGGTGTCTGTGGAACGCCGTGAGGGCTTTGGTTTCCTCTCTTAAACTTGGACCCTTCAGTTCGGTCTTTGTGTTCAGCTCTTTTTATTGGTGTTACTGAGTCAGGAATGTTGGACAAGACAGCGGGAGAATTCCCTGCGCTGCTTTCAGCAGCGCTGGGTAATCTTTAACATCCACCGGCAGGTTCTCATTTAATCGTCTCTTCTGAAACCTCCCGCCAGTTATCCCTCAGGACTGCCCTGATCTGGGTTCCTTTGCCAATCACCTTAAACCTGTGCCTTCTGGTTCCCGACCCTTCTGCCACTGGAAACAGTTTCTTCTCACACGCACAATTAAAATCGCTCATGATTTTGAACACCTCTGTCAAATCTCTTCTTAACATTCTCTGCTCTAAGGAGAACAACCTCAGCATCTCCAATCTCTACACATAACTGAAGTCCCTCATCCCCGGTACCATTCTTGTAAATCTCTCCTGCACCTTCTCTGAAGCCTTGATATCCTTCCTCGAGTGTGGTGCCCATAACTGAACACAATACTCCAGCTGAGGCATAACTGGTGTTTTATTCAGGTTTAGCATAACTTCCTTTCTTTTGTACTCTATGGCTTTATTTATGAAGCCAAGGATCCAATATGCTGATTTAACAGCCTTCTGTACTTGTCCTGCCACTTTCAACGATTTGTTTACATACATCCCCAGATCTTTATGTTCCTGCACCCGATTTAAAATTGTACTATTTAGTTTATATTGTCTCTCCTCATTCTTTAGGCCAAAATGTATCACTTCACAGTACTTTGCGTTAAGTTTCATCTGCCATGTATCTGTCCATTTCATCAGTCTTTCTGTTTCGTCCTGAAGTCTGTTACTACACTTTTAATTGTTTATCACATTGTCCAGTTTCGTGTCATGTGCACACTTTGAAATTCTGCCCTGTCCATCCAAGTCCATGTTGTACACTATCTATTTCAAGCCGACGCGATCAGGCCTTCTTTACCAAAATCGTTCTCAATGTGCGACGAGCTTTATCAAGTAAGACTTTGCAGAATGTATGAGGTAAGAAACTACGTTTTTTTCTGTATGTCCAACGTAATAAAGTGCTTCCTGATTTCACCAGTGAAAATCCGAGCTCTAATTTTATGTCCCGCCCCACCGCCACCACCAGAGGAAATAGCTTCTCAGTATCTACTCTTCCAAATCGTTTTATCATTTTAAACACCTCAATCGGACCAATCTTTCAAACCGAAGGGAATATAATGCAAGTTTGGCTCGGGATCCCGGTCTGGTCTCTGTCGCGGACAATGTTTTCTCCCTGATCGGTTTCCCTCTGCTTTCACAAATTACCCCAGGGACCAACGTTTATACCTGGAGTCAGCACCAGGCAGAGAGATAGAAACAACTGCCTGGTGTTTATTGACCTGATCGGGTGGTTAATGTAACCCAAGGCTGATGCACTGAGATCACCAAGCCTGTGCTCGGCTCCCATTTGGTTTGGTTCCCTGTTCGACGCTTGTTCTCGCCGGGTGAAGTCGACAGATTTTCTCTTTCACCAGGTTGTTACAATACTGGACCGGTGTCATTTTTTTGTGTGAATAACTGGGATAAGTGGACAGAGTAGGGACAGAGAAGGCTGTTGGAACCCGGAGTGGAACAAAGTATAACTTTTGACGGACCAGAATTATTTCAATATCATTATAATCCTGCAATTGCTGGGACCTCGAGCCACAATGATGCATTCACGGCGTGCGCCATTGTCGATAGGTGAATGTTGCAGCAAGTGAGATACGGGATGGGGTGATTTGCCCATAATTTCTGGAACATTTGCGCCGTTCCTCGGAAAGGCTCGATTAAACGATAAAAGTTATTTTCGTCGCTCAGCCCACCGTTGCCGTCAACGGCGATCGCCAATTCGCTGTATTTACGCCATTAATCGCGCCGCAGCTAATTACGATTGGACAATGAAGGCAAATAAAGTATGAAGCAACAAGAAGTCACAGAGAAAAGTCACAGACTTCAGCCTCTCAGCTTCTCTCCTGCCTTCTCGCTCTCAGGCTCAGTCTTTTGTTACTTTTCAGTCGTGTTTATTTTTGCTCCCTCCCATCTTCCTTCCTTCTATCCTTCACTGTCCTCTTTCTTGGAAAAAGGCGCTCCTGCCGTCTGCAGCTATGAAAAAATCTGAGAAGCCAATTGATGATTTTTCACTTAAAATGGAAGCGTAGTGGGGCTTAACTGGAGTTCGATCCCCGGACTTCTCACTTATCAATCAGTGAAAGCCTCAAAGTGAAAGTAAAACCCGAAGTTCAACGAAACGCTGGCAATTGACCATGCAGCCATGTAAAACTTCGCTGCCACACACAGCCGATCAGCCATCCTTTCAGACGCTTCCTCTTCATTCAATCTCGCTTTCTATTCCGATGTACAGCATCATCGAGTTGTACACTAATTATTTCAAGTAAACAATATCAACATCTCTTCACCAAATTTTGAATGTCCAACTTGTCTTATCCAGGATGAATTTCTAAAATTAAAATCATCTGAAGCAAAATTGCCGTTTGTGTGAGAATAGGTACACCGGGTAGACTAGCGCGAATACACATTTCCTAATGGAAAACAAACACACATTAAACTATTGTGCAGTCGATGTCGGAGGTCACCCACAGGAGGAGGTCAGGGCCGGGTGTATCACACACAGTACTCACCAACATTTCATGGGAAGAGATCAGAAATGCAATAGGGTAAGACCAGATAGTCTGGAGAAAGTTTGGGAATCAAACAGGATGAATAGGACTAGATATAAGATGTACTGACAGGGGATAAGGAAGAGAAGGTC
This sequence comes from Heptranchias perlo, assembly GCF_035084215.1. Lineage (NCBI taxonomy): Eukaryota > Metazoa > Chordata > Chondrichthyes > Hexanchiformes > Hexanchidae > Heptranchias > Heptranchias perlo. The sequence goes on along the minus strand of NW_027139453.1, from coordinate 9,627,538 downwards.
ATGACTGATATACATGGTTTCTCAGGCTGAGACCGTTGAACAAATGATGGATAATGTTTCGCAGACGCACTGAAGGGGAAGGCTCAACAAAGCCGCTTGACAAAGGTATCAATACCATAACGTTGGGCAAAGTTTGCACAAATGTGGGCGCCGTGGCTGAGTGGTTAAAGCACCTGTCTTGTAAACAGGGGATCCTGGGTTCAAATCCCAGCGGTGCCTTTAGTTCATGTTGTTTGTTTCTTTGCTCCCATTTTCCCACCCTTTGTGCTTCAGAGAGCAGCGAGAGCAATGATTCCTCCTCCTCATTGGCAGCCTCCAGAAGCCCTTCGTTTTGCTTCCCAGCCTCTCTGTGTTGACTGCCGAGTTAAATTAGTTCCAGAGATTCCCATCCACGGTTTTCCAATTGCAACGAATCATCTCCGTGAGGTTAAAGTGCCCCCTGCTCCTTTACATTTCTATTAAATAATATCAATCAATTGCAGAATAATAATTCAGCTGTTCGCTGATATTCTGTAGACAGGAGGGAACGAATCTTTCTGTGAGGACTTTGGACAAACTGATTCAAGGGTAGAGCTGAACATTCAGGGTGGAGATTAAACACAGACCAACACCGCCGGACCGCTTCTGGTCAACGCACAGACCTTCTCAGAGGACAAACACGGGACGCAACTAACAGAGTACCCTACGTCGTCCAGTACTTCCCCGGAGCGGAGAAACTACACCATGTTCTCCGCAGCCTTCAACATGTCATCGATGACGTCGAACACCTCGCTATGGCCATCCCCACGCCTCCACTGCTCGCCTTTAAACAGCCACCGAACCTCGAACAGACCATCGTTCGCAGCAAATTACCCAGCTTTCAGGAGAACAGCGTCCATGACACCACACAACCCTGCAACGGTAACCTCTGCAAGACATGCCAGATCATCGACACAGATACCACCATCACACGAGAGGACACCACCCACCAGTTACATGGTTCATACTCCTGTGACTCGGCCAACGTTGCTTACCTCATACGTTGCAGGAAAGGATGCCCCATAGCATGGTACATTGGCGAGACCATGCAGACACTGCGACAACGGATGAACGGACACAGCGCAACAATCGCCAGACAGGAGGGTTCCCTCCCAGTCAGGGAACACTTTAGCATTCAAGGACATTCAGCCACCGATCTTCGGGTAAGCATTCTCCAAGGCGGCCTTCGAGACACACAACAACACAAAATCGTCGAGCAGAAATTAATAGCCAAGTTCCGCACCCATGAGGACGGCCTCAACCGGGATCTTCGGTTCATGTCATGCTACGCGTAACCCCACCAGCGGGAAAAAAAGTTAACTGTTTTTTAATATAACTGGACATTCTCTCTCTCTCTCTGCCTTTCGGGTCTCTTTCTCTCCTTGTCTGTGTAATTTGAGCCTTGTGTATTCAGTATACTGGGACATACTGTTTTCCGTGGCTAACCTGTCTGAACACCAACGACACCTTTGATTCCCAGCCTAATATAAGATATGCGATTTTTGGAACCTCTCATTCACTCACTCACCTGACGAAGGAGATAATCTCCGAAAGCTTGTGATTTTCAAATAAAACTGTTGGACTATTACCTGATGTTGTAAGATTCCTTACATTTGTCCACCCCAGTCCATCACCGGCATCTCCACCTCATCATTCAACTAGTTCATCGCTGATCTGTACCTCAGCTCCATTTACCCGTCTTTTCTCCACACCCTCTGATAACCTGAACCAACAAAAATCTCTCGACCTCAGTACTGATATTTTCATTTCATGGAGTCACCACAGCCTTTTCGGGGAGAGAGTTCCAGAGTTCACGGAAAAGCAGTGCCCATGACAAAAGCTGGTCTCGATCTACAAACCGCCTCCTCAATGTACCCGGTTTACTGGACGGGCAGAGAAATTGAGGGGCAGCAGATCCTTACAATTCCTGCGCTCAGCTCCAATACTAAACAGCAAATCCCCAATGTTACAGAAAGAGTTTTCATTCGACATTCTAAGCCCCTTGTATTTGAAATGTGCTGTTGAGGATACAGCACGTGCAGACAAAGGGACAGGCAGAAATGCAGATTTGGCAAATCACAACGCAAAATAGATCCTCACAAATTAAACACATTGTATAAGGAAATGGGGAAAATAATAAACAGTAACGATAATAATGAAACTAACGATAATAATCCTCATCATCATCATATTCTTTTTTTTTATTCGTTCACGGGATGTGGGCGTCGCTGGCGAGGCCGGCATTTAATGCCCATCCCTAATTGCCCTCGAGAAGGTGGTGGTGAGCCGCCTTCTTGAACCGCTGCACTCCGTGTGGTGACGGTTCTCCCACAGTGCTGTTAGGAAGGGAGTTCCAGGATTTTGACCCAGCGACAATGAAGGAACGGCGATATATTTCCAAGTCGGGATGGTGTGTGACTTGGAGGGGAACGTGCAGGTGGTGTTGTTCCCATGCGCCTGCTGCTCTTGTCCTTCTAGGTGGGAGAGGTCGCGGGTTTGGGAGGTGCTGTCGAAGAAGCCTTGGCGAGTTGCTGCAGTGCATCCTGTGGATGGTGCACACTGCAGCCACAGTGCGCCGGTGATGAAGGGAGTGAATGTTTCGGGTGGTGGATGGGGTGTCAATCAAGCGGGCTGCTTTATCTTGGATGGTGTCGAGCTTCTTGAGTGTTGTTGGAGCTGCACTCATCCAGGCAAGTGGAGAGTATTCCATCACGCTCCTGACTTGTGCCTTGTAGATGGGGGAAAGGCTTTGTGGAGTCAGGAGGTGAGTCACTCGCCGCAGAATACCCAGCCCATCACATGCTCTCGTAGCCACAGTATTTATATGGCTGGTCCAGTTCAGTTTCTGGTCAATGGTGATCCCCAGGAAGTTGATGGTGGGGGATTCGGTGATGGTAATGCCGTTGAATGTCAAGGGGAGGTGGTTAGACTCTCTCTTGTTGGAGATGGTCATTGCCTGGCACTTATCTGGCGCGAATGTTACTTGCCACTTATGAGCCCAAGCCTGGATGTTGTCCAGGTCTTGCTGCATGCAGGCTCGGACTGCTTCATTATGTGAGGGGTTGCGAATGGAACTGAACACTGTGCAGTCATCAGCGAACATCCCCATTTCTGACCTTATGATGGAGGGAAGGTCATTGATGAAGCAGCTGAAGATGGTTGGGCCTAGGACACTGCCCTGAGGAACTCCTGCAGCAATGCCCTGGGGCTGAGATGATTGGCCTCTAACAACCACTACCATCTTCCTTTGTGCTAGGTATGACTCCAGCCACTGGAGAGTTTTCCCCCTGATTCCCATTGACTTCAATTTTACGAGGGCTCCTTGGTGCCACACTCGGTCAAATGCTGCCTTGATGTCAAGGGCAGTCACTCTCACCTCACCTCTGGAATTCAGCTCTTTTGTACATGTTGGGACCAAGGCTGTAATGAGGTCTGGAGCCGAGTGGTCCTCGCGGAACCCAAACTGAGCATCGGTGAGCAGGTTATTGGTAAGTAAGTGCCGCTTGATAGGACTGTCGACGACACCTTCCATCACTTTGCTGATGATTGAGAGTAGACTGATTGGGCGGGACATACCTGGGCAATTTTCCACATTGTCGGGTGGATGCCAGTGTTGTAGATGTACTGGAACAGCTTGGCTAGAGGCGCAGCTAGTTCTGAAGCACAAGTCTTCAGCACCACAGCTGGGATGTTGTCGGGGCCCATAGCCTTTGCTGTATCCAGTGCACTCAGCCGTTTCTTGATATCACGTGGAGTGAATCGAATTGGCCGAAGACTGGCTTCCGTGATGATGGGGATATCGGGAGGAGGCTGAGATGGATTATCCACTCGGCACTTCTGGCTGAAGAAGGTTGCAAACGCTTCAGCCTTGTCTTTTGCACTCACGTGCTGGACTCCGCCATCATTGAGAATGGGGATGTTTGCAGAGCCTCCTCCTCCCGTTAGTTGTTTAATTGTCCACCACCATTCACGACTGGATTAATCCAGAAGGAGAATTAATTGTGGGGAATGTCCGTGGAACGAGGTATATCATAGGTGAGAGCGCAGTCGATCAGCATCGCCTCAAGATTTCGGCCACCGAGACGCACCGGTAGCTTCCAAAAGCCGTTTTATTTCCTTCTTTCAGAATCCAAACAGTGGGAATTAAGTCACCGGTACAACATGTCCTGCCCGTGCACCCAGATCGACAATGTTGAAATCGCACAGTCAGGAAGACAAGGAATGTATGTATTTTCGTCACGTCTGTTCTGGGTCTGTTAGAAATGGTCGGATGTCAAACAGTTCCGGCCCATGGAGAACACGTTATCAACCAGTTTGCAAAACGACCACAGCAGGACTGGAACCTGCAATCTTGTGATGCCATCACGATTAAGAGCGAAATCAGATGTCTTTTTTATTGGACCACGATCACCAAATGATCTAAAACCCGGAACAGTGTTCATTAAAGCCTTTACTTCTTTCTGTCTCTTGCTTTCACTTTGTTGATGTTGTTAATTTAATTGATTATCTCTTCTTTTACCAAGTTGGCCCTTCGGCTTCCGAAATCGAAATAAATCTTTCAATAAACTGACCACTGAACTCCCGCTAGGTCTCCGAGAAATTTACAATCAATATAAACTATGTTCAAATAATTGATCGAAATGATTAGCCGCCAAACCGAACCTCTTCCACACTCAGTCCGTAAAATAGAGAGAGGAAAAGACAAATTGGTGAACTGAAAATCTATACTGAGAGCAACACAGAGCAGAGAGAGCGAACATAATTTACTGCGGGCCCCGACGGGCCGAATGGTTTCTTCCTGTTCTGTAAAATACGAACATTCTCTAATTCAACTGGGCGTGATTAATATTTTCTGATTTTCATCTCGTATTAAATATGAACGCAGTGTATGTGTGAGATTGTGTGAGTGTGGGGGTGTCCCGGACCCTCGGGGTAATGGGTTCGATCCAGATCTGGCGCTCAGTGTTAATATGTGTATTCTCACTGTTTACTAGTTAAATCGCGGATTTCTTGCTATGCACTCAACATATTCCCTGGGATGGGTATTTAATTTCTGCAGGGAAAATTTAGCGGATTTCGTAATAATTAATTTGCAGGAAATTAATAAAAAGGCAAAAAACATTTTTGCGAAAATGAGAGGGCAAGGAATTGGAGGGAGCCTTTTTAACTTGGGTTGAACATTAGTTGGGATGTAGGAAGCAGAATGTGGGAATAAAGTTTAGGTGTTCTGATTGGCGGGATGTGACAAGTGGTGTTCCCCAGAGATCTGTTCTGGGGATTCAACTCTCCACCATATTTATTAATGGATAAAGGAATTGAGGGTTGGATATGCAAATTTGCAGATGCGACTAAGTTTGGACGGACGGTAAATAGTGAAGATGGGAGCAGGACGTAGCAAAGGCGCATAGACAGATTAAGAAAGTGGGCAAAACTATGGCAAATAGAGTTCAAAGGGGGCAAGTCTGAGGTCATCCACTTTTGACACATTAATCGGCTTATTTTCTAAATGGCAAATGGATGGAGGAGCAAAGAGATTTGGGAGTCCAAGTACATAAATCAGTAGAAGGCAGTAGACAGGTGCAGAAAGCAATCAAAAAGGCTAATGGTATGTTGGACTTTATCTCAAGGGGGCTGGAATACAAACGTGATGAAGTGATGGTTCAATTCTATAGAGCCTTGTTCACAGCCCATTTAGTGAACTGTGTTCAGCACAGCGCCTCAGAAAGGATATTTTGTCCTTGGATGAAGTGCAGCTTCACCAGAATGATACCGGGGCTGAGGGTGTTAGTTTTGAGAACAGTTTGCATGAATATAGCATTTCATCACTTGAGTATAGGAATTGAGCGATGGTCTGATCGAGGCGTTTAAAACGATAAATGATTTAATCTGGTAAACAAGGAGAAATAATTTCCTTTGGTGCGGAAATCAAGAACATAGGGACATCAACGTAAAATTAATTCGAGGCCATTCAGTATAGGAATTGCGGGATGGACTGATCGAAGTCTTTAAAATGATAAACGATTCAATCGGATAGATACGAAGAAACTATTTCCTTTGGTGGGGAAATCAAGGACAAGTGACATAAACTTAAAAGTAGATCGAGGCCATTCAGGAGCGAAATCAGGCAGCACGTTGTCACACGAAGGGCAGTGGACATTTGAAACTCATTCTCCCAAAGGCTGTAAATGCAGGGGTTCAATTGCAGCTTTTAACAGTGTGAAAGATAGATTTCTGTTGGTTAAGGCATGTGGAGTACAAGGTGGGAAAATAGATTCAAGATACTGATCAGCCATGATCTATTGGATGGTTGAACAGGCCCGATGGGTTGAATGGCCGACTTCTGTTTCTGATGTTCGATTTGTCGTAGGCGTCAACGACTATAAAGTCACAGAAAACATCTAAGTGAAACTCCCTGGAATGGATAATAATTGAAAATAATGAACGGAGCAGAAACTGGAATCCCCACCGCAGCCCACAGAATCCTGGGGACGTAGATTTCCGGAGAGGTTCTGCTTCTGACTTATTCCAATATTGTCCAGGTCCCGATACCTCGGGTAGCGCATTTCAAACAGAAAGGTGTCAGTTTTGTCATCATGTGTAAACTTTAAAGATTCTTCATGTCAGTGAAACCGAGGTTGTTTCAAGCCCGTGTCCACATTTCGTCTTCTGAGAGTTGAAATTTATTTTATTCGAGGTGTTCCTGCAAAGCCCGATGTCTTCCTGTTCCAAAGACATAAATTTCAAATTCAATTGTGAGCATATATTCCCACATTCAAACGGAGGAGAAATGATGCAAAGGGGAGGGCTTCAGATTCCTGGGGCATTGGGATTAGTTCTGGGGCTGGAGCGTTCGGTTCAAGATGGACAGGTTGCACCACAGCAGAGCTGGGACCAATGTTCTTACAGGGAGGTTCAATGGTGACACGGGGGAGGGTTTAAACTAATTTAGCAGTGGGATGAGTACAGGAGGAAATAGTACAGAGGAGAAACAACGTGCACAGAGGACTGGGAGGGACACATTCCACTAGAGTGAAGAACAGATCGGAAATATCAGGGATCAGATAGGGGGGAAATTCAAAGCAGTCGAAGATGAGTTTGGGGTCCAAATGCTTAAATTTACGTAGCGTGGTGAACCAGGTTGATGAGAGGCCGGCTCAAGGGCACAATGTGTCTATGATATAGTGGCAATAACAGAGAACTGGCTCAAAGATGGGGTGGATTGGATACTTAATACTCGTGGCTACAAGGTATTCAGGAAAGATAGGGAAGGGAAGAAAAGAGGGGCAGCATTGATCGAATAAACTATTAAAGCATTTGAAAGTGATGATGTAGTTGAGAGGTCAAAGACAGAATCTATTTGGTTAGAGTGAAGGAACAATAGAGGAGCAATTCCGCTACTGGATGTATACTCTACGGTTGAAGTTGTGTATATGGAATTTCAAATCGCAGGTGGTAAAGTACCACATAATAGAATTGTTAGAAAAATTAAAGGCGGTGGGATTAAAGGGACAGTTGCAGCGTGAATACAAAATTGGTTGAGAGACAGAAAGCAGAGAGTAATGGTGAACGGTTGTGCTTCAGACTGGAGGAAAGTATACAGTGTTGCTCTCCAGGGGTCAGTATTTGGACCACAGCTTTTATTTAGATATATTAATGGCCTCGAAATGGGTACGGAGGATATAATTTCAAAGTTTGAAAATGAAATGGAATTGTTGTAAACAATGTGAAGGATAGCAGCAGACTTCAGGTAAACAGAGACAGACTGATTAAATGGGCAGACATATGGCAGATTAAATTTAACACAGGAAAGTGTGAAGAGATACATTTTGGTAGGAAGAATAAGGGGAGGTAATATCAACTAAATGGTACAATTTTAAATTGGTTCAGAATAGAGAGAGCTGGAGGTGCACATACTCAAATCTATGAAAGTGGCAGGACAAGTTCAGAAGGTTGTTAACAAGCATATGGGATCCTGGGCTTTACTAATAGAAGCATAAAATCGTAAACAGTTTTGATAGACTGAATGAGGAGAAATTGTGGCAGAAGGGACGTTAACCAGAGGACACAGATCCAATGTGATCAGCGACATGTGGAAACATTTTTTAGGCAGTTGGTTGTAATGAAATGGAATACATTGTTTGAATGGGTGGTGGAAGCAGGTTCAATAGAAACTTACAAAAGGGAATTGGAGAAAGACTTGAAGGGAAAGAATTTACAGGGCTATGGGGAAAGAACTCTGCCACTAGTTGGATCGCACTTTTGAAGAGTCGGCCCAGGAACGATGGGCCGAATGGCCTCCTACTGTGCTATACCACATTATGATACTTTGATACTCTACGTTTCCATCGCCGGGGGCGAAGTAAACCCTTGAAGGATATCTCAGAATTCTCGGCACCGATTTCGTGCATCGACAGGAGTAAAACGTTTCACAAAACAGAACGGAAACTGAACCTCGTTCTGATTAACGTGTTGCAGTGATGCAGTCAGTGTCCGGCTTACTGTATATTGTTAGATAGAAATGTGAACAAAATATTGCACCAATCGTTGGGATGTTTCATTTCAAAACACTTGCAATATCATTTGGAATTAATTAGTGCAGCACACACATTATAGTGAAGGGAATTGCGGGCTGTCCAAATGAATGGAAGTAATGTCAAAGCTGCTGCTGTTCCCTGATCCCACGGGAGGTTTCCCTCGATTATAAATAATGATTTTCTCTTAATCTCTCATCTCATAGAGTCAGTTGGAGCCGTGTGTCCAGCGTCAGGATTCATCATCACTTCTCAGACAGAATGAGAGTTCCATTCACCGCGTATCCATTTACCGAGTTACCGCCAATTTTACGGACAACAATGATTTACTATCCGTTTATAGCAGCCGTGGGAGTCCCCGGTAAGTTATTATATTCATTTCCTAAATGTATGATTCAGGTTTTAACCGTATCATGGCGCTTATCACAGAAACTTTCCTTATTTCACTGTGTTATTCCCAAGTTATTTCAAGGCAGAAATTCAGTTACTGTATTTCCCGCTCTATCTTGTTCCTTGACTGATCATTCTATTGACATTCTAATGTTATTGTTCATCTCCATCAAAAGCTGCAGGTTATTTTCTTTATTAAATGTCTTTCAAATTGATGTACTTTTAACTCAGAATCCGTGCAGTATGTGATATAATGGATGTATTTAGATTTCAAGCTTTTTATTGTGTTCCCAACAAACTCCCTCTCCTCTCTTCCTTCTCCTGATCGAACACTCGGCAATATCCGTTCAATACGTGGACATATAACAGACTCCCTCTCCTCTCCACCTTCCCCTGATCTAACACTCGGTAATATCCGTTCAATGCCTGGACATATAACAGACTCCCTCACCTCTCTTCCTTCTCCTGATCTAACACTCGGTAATATCCGTTCAATGCCTGGACTTATAACAGACTCCCTCACCTCTCTTCCTTCCCCTGATCTAACACTCGGTAATATCCGTTCAATACCTGGACATGTAACAGAAACCCTCTCCTCCCCTCCTTCCCCTGATCTAACACTCGGTAATATCCGTTCAGTGCCTGGACATATAACAGACTCCCTCGCCTCCCGTCCTTCAGCTGATCTAACACTCGGTAATATCCGTTCAATGCCTGGACATATAACAGACTCCCTCGCCTCCCGTCCTTCCGCTGAAATAACACTCGGTAATATCCGTTCAATACCTGGACATATAACTGTGAATCCGGACAATCAGGACTGAGGTTTGTTCAGTCCCATTAATCAGAATTTTCCGACAGTTTTCGGTCTTTTCCTACCAAAGTGTTGATATTATTCCTGGTGCTCTCAGAAAATTTCGATGGTGGGTTTGTACTACACGCGGAACACAAATTCTCCCCCCGATCTTCTCCCATGACCGGTTATCAGCCTGTTCTCAGCCATCTCTTCAGCAAACGGGCCGGCATTTTGATGCCTTGAGCCGGTGGGAGCACCCCTTGCTGTAACGATGCAGGTGAGATTGGGAATCCAATGCCGTGAGTGAGGGATTGAAACCGCCGAGAGGCGCTCAGTGAAACTGTCTTGTGTTTGTTCCGATTTGAGAAACCCGTTTCACTTTCACCACCCACATATTACCCATATCATCGATTAGATGCCGTGATGTTCTCCCTTTATCCAAACCGGACACTTTTATTGGTTCGATCACTTACTTGCAAGTTGATACAACACCTGCTGCACTCTTAGAAAGTCTGTCCTCCCGGTCAAAACGCTGCTCGATACAAATTCACCTTTAATATCATTCAGATCCTTAGAATTAAAAGATAGTTCTGATCACATTTACCCAACCTGTCCCCGTATCCCATCATCACCTCTTCCTCCATCCACCTCTCCAATCTACTTTAAACCTTGGCAAATTTTCTGCCTCAACCACGAACCCAGGAATTGAATTTCACCGCCTCCCAACTCTCTTTGTAAAGAAGTTTCTCCAGCTCTATGTTCTAAATGTGTTATATTTAATCTTGCATCTATGGCGCCTCAATCTTCAGCCCCTCGTCTATTTTAAACAATGGGCTTGTATCTACCTTCTCACAACCTTGCATAATTTTAAACACTTCCATATAATCGCCCCGTAATTTCAGTCTATGTTACACTGCTATACCTCACATTTACAGTTCAGAAAGACAGAGTCCAGTTTATGAAGCCGCTGTGTTTTAACTCTGTCTGTACCACGGACTCAAATTTCCCGCTTCAGTTGGAAAACGGAAATTTCACATTGAGTGGAATGAATTCCCATCACGGGGTGCTATTAAACCCTTCCACCGTCCAGCTTTCATTTGGAAGGAAATGTGATCGGAATTATGCACCAATACTTATGGTGTCTGATTATAAAACTCTGTAAAGTCTATTTAAAGATGTTACTCAGTAAGAACAGAGTGAAGTGAGTTCACTAACTGTCCTACTGACTGTCACCAATCTCAGTGTCAATGCAGCCTAATACTCCCACTGGAAGGTTAGCGCCTGTATTAATGAGGGTTTCTCGGAATATATCAACTCACAGGGTCAGTTGTAGCTCGGTGTCCCTCACCCAGAATCAAAATCAATTCTCAGACACTAAAAAAAAGTTTAATTGATTGTATATCCGTTCGCCGTGTTCCAGTTCTCCAGGTGGTGTTTGGTCTGCCCGGTAACTGATTCGGAACAATTACTCACTTTGTGAAACAGGGTTTAACGGTATCACTGATCTTCTTAAGTTTCCGATAAATTGGTCTTTTTTTCGTGACGTATTTGTGTTCATGTTTCTTTCTCAACGTCAGAATTTCATTGACGATCAAATCTGCCTTTTCTTCCATCTTCCTTGTGTGATATGTTCATTGAGATCATAATGTACTTGTAATGTTCAGCAAAAGCTCGAAACCTTCATTGAATGTGGGGTCAGCTGGTGTTATTTTAACTGAGAATATCTTCAGTACTGGATGAAATTTTATGTAACCACCACCTCCCACCAACTATTCTCAAGTTGTGTTAGAATGTCAATCATTTCCGTGCTTTTGACAGTTTTCGACCAAGAGATTATTAGCAAAAATGCGAACGCCCAGAATTGGATGTAAACTTGTGACAGGAGTCAGTAATTGGTTGTGAGGTAGGAGACAGAGAGTAGGGATCGATGATCGATGTCAATGGAATCTTAGCTTTCATCGCAAGGAGTTTAATTGAAAAGTGTGGAAGTGATACTTCAGTTGTACAGAGCCTTGTTCAGACCCTATCTGGAGTACTCTTTTTAGATTTGGGCAAAGAATCTCAGGAAGGATATAATGGCCTTGGAGGGGATGCAACACAGATTCACCAAAATGATACCGGTTCTTAACGGGTTCAATTATGAAGCCGGTTCGCATAAGCGTGGTTTTGTTCCGGTGAGTTTAAATGGGCGAAGAATGATCCAATCTCGGTGTTTAAAATGATAAAGGGATTCGATCAGTTAGATGCAGAAAAAAACATTTACTGTGGTGGGGTCCTGAATAAGAGGTTAAATTTAAAATTAGAGCTCGGACATTTGTGAGTGAAATAAGATAACACTTTTCACCATAAGAATTCTGGAAATCTGGAAATGAACAGTGAGATTGATAGATTATTGTTGGGTCAGAATATCAGGGGATATGGAGCAAAGGAGGGTAAATGGAGTTAGGGCACAAATCCACCCTGATCTAATTCAATAGTGGAACAGACTCGAACGACTGAATGACCGACTCCTGTTCCTATGTCCTTTTTTCCCGTATCTAGGATAATGAGTCATAATTTCTGAAATGAGAGTTAAAATCATCGTATGTCCATTTCCAGAGTAACTAAAACCTTTACAGGTACAAAAGATTTCCTGTGTTAATCTTGCAGCCCTTAGAGTTCCCGGTAAATCACTGTAAGCTGTTCCTGTTTGTATAAATCCAGGTCTCACTGTATCACTGCTGCTCTTCCTGGTCTGGTAACTTGCTCTGTTTGTCTGGAAGTGATTAGTCTGTTGATTTCGGGTGAGTTTCAGAACTTTAGCGACTATCCCCACCTCCCTTTCCTCCATCTTTCTTGCGATATGATTATTGCTTTAATAATGTTCTTTTAATCTACATAAAAATATCTTGTTATTTTATACATTGAATGTTTCAGGGTAATGCGGCTCTAAATGAGAATATGAGCAGTATTCGCCCAGTGAATTGTTGTTAGATTTTGAAGTGGTTCCAGTTTATCTGCAGCAGCGACAGGGAGCTCTGGCTAATATTCTCCAGCTGACATTCTCTGGTTATCTTCTTTTCCTCGCCGTTAACTGTAACAGATAGTAACTGTAGTTTAATACAAAGTGAAAGATTTTGAATTCACTTTCAGTTTTAGTGGAAGATATGCTGGGAAACGGAAGTAAGAATCTGCTGATAGATAGTGAAGGCCCACATTAACACTGATAGAGGGTAACTTACAAGTGTTGTATTACAGTGTATTTCTGGGAAATGATAGGAAGAGTAGCATGTGGAGTTTGTGGAGAGCAGAGGGATCTCAGTGTAATGCATCCAAGTTTGCTGATGATGCGAAGCTAGGTGGGAAAGTAAGCTGTGAGGAGGATACCAAGAGACTGCAAAGAGATAGGGACAGGTGAAGTGATTGGGCAAGAAGATTGCAGATGGAGTATAATGTAGGGAAATGTGAAATTATTCACTTTGGTCGGATGAATAGAAAATCATTTTTAAATGATAAGAATTTATTAAATGTTGGTATTCAGAGAGATTTGGATGTCCTCGTAGAAGAAACATAAAAAAGTTAACTTGCTGGCATAGCAAGCAATTGGGAAGGAGAATGGCATTTCGGCCTTTATTGCAACGGGTTTAGACTGCAATAGTAAGTATGTCTAACTATAATTGTACAGGGCTTTAATGAGACCTCACCTGAAGCAATGTGTACAGTTTTGGTCTCCTTATTAAAGGCAGGATATTCTTGGAGGTGGTGCAATGAAGGTTCACTGTATTGATTCCTAGGATGAGAGGGTTACCCTCTGAGGAGCGATTGAGTTGACTGGGCCGATTCTCTCTGGAGTTTAGAAGAATGAGAGGTAGTCTAATTGAAACATATAATATTCTGAGGGCGCTTGACAAGGTTAATTCTGCGAGGTTGTTTCCCACGGCCGGAGAGTCTAGAATTTGGAGGCATAGTCCCAGGATAAGAGGTCGGCCATTTAGGACCAAGATGAGGAGGAATTTCTTCAATCAGAGGGTTGTGAATGTTTGAAATTCTCTACCCCAGTGGGTTGTGGATGTTGAGTTGTTCAGAAAATTCATGGCTGAGTTAGATGGATTATTAATTGTAGAGGAATCAAGGGATATGGGGATCGGCAGGAAAGTGCAGTTGAGGTAGAAGGTGAGCCATGATCTTATTGAATGGCGGAGCAGATACGAGGGGCCGAATGGCCTACTCCTATTCCTATTTCTTATGTTCTTTGCTTTCTTTGTTTGAAGTGCGGCCTCTGTTGTTACTTGCACTGGTCGAGGCTGCGATCTGGGGAACGGGTTGAACTGCAGCCTCTATTATCACTGCACTGGTCTCGGCTGCGACCTGGGGAACGGGTTGAAATGCAGCCTCTATCATTACTTGCATTGGTCTATTCTGCGATCGGGGGATTGAGTAGAACTGCAGACTCTATTATCATTTGCACTGATCTATTCTGCGATCCGAGGACCGGATTGAACCACAATCACTATTGTCACTTGCACTGGTCTGAGCTGCAATCTCGGGATCGCTGCCATCACCTCCCTCTGATGTCGGGATTGTGCCCCTTGTTGCATCCTGTACTTTGGAAGGTACATTGATTTTTTTGGGATAATAGAGCAAGATAAAGTTATCTGTTGTTGCTCATTTCGCACCCTTCACCCCTTGTGCTCATTGTTGGAGTTTCCCCAGATGGTGTTGGAATGTTGAAGTCGTCAATAACAAGACATGGGTTTTGCAGCGAGGGAAAGTCTGTTGACCATGTGAACGATTCACGTGGGCGTTTGTAAAATGAAATTGCTGCAACTTGGTCGAGTTCAAACCGAACAAGTCCCCTTTTATGATGGTGTTCGACAGCAGAGTTTTGCTGCAATCTGTTGTCACATCCTCCAGTCTGAGAATAAAATCTGACAACTCCGAGCCATTTCCGACCACCAGCTGGTCCACTCCCCTCTCCTGCTCACGGGTCCAAACCCAGCCAGTTGAGCTCAACCTTGGTGATCCCCATTTTGTATTGACCGCATTTCGGACTGGCTTCTTTTTCACTGCTCCGCAATGAACAATTATCTCCCAATTTATAATTGACTATTTATTACTTATCAGCAATCAATGGTCTTACGTTATCTTTCCATTACGTCATTTGCTCTTCCGAATTACTACAGAATGTAATTATTTATAAATTATTATCTCGCTTTATTTTGGCGAACGTTCATCAATGGCATGAACAATCCTTGGTGCTGCGCCGGGTTTACACTGCTCCTCTGACGAACTTACGGCGTCAGAGAGGGTGCAGTTGCGAGTAAATTCACAGAGAATGTCTTTGATGCATTCCTTCCTCTTTACTGGGAATATTTATTTGTCATTATTTACTTAGCACTCTCAATAGTTTCACTCAAAATAGTTGGAAACTGACTCTTTTGCTGCAACCGGGTCGCTTATTCACTGGTTCTGTTTGTTTCCCTTTCACAGCTAACGTGATGACGATTATGATCATCTCCCGAGGAAAGTGCGGTCTCTCTAAATGTGTCACTCGCTACCTGGTGGCCATGGCAGCGGCGGATCTATTGGTCATTATCAATGACGTGGTACTGTTTCGGATTAAGGAGTATTATTTCCCGACTAACTTCCTGTTCCTCACCCCTGTGTGCTCTTTCCAAACTGCCCTTAACCATACTGTCTCAGACATTTCTGTCTGGTTAACAGTCGCTTTCACTTTTGATCGTTTTATAACCATTTGTTGCCAGAAGCTGAGGACTAAATATTGCACCGAGAAAACTGCAGCCGTGGTTATAGGAACTTTGTGCCCGCTGTTCTGTTCAAAAAACATCCCTTGGTACTTTGCATTTGAACCTCACTTTATATTGGAGAACGTACCCTGGGGCTGTATTGTAAAACCAGACTGTTATACTTCAGCTGCATGGGTCGCATTTACATGGATTCACCGCTGTTTCACTCCATTGCTCCCAATACTACTGGTACTGCTGCTCAATTCTCTGACTGTACGAAGCATTGTAGCAGCCAGTCGAGTCCGCAGGAGGCTTAGGGGCAGCAAGAGTGATGCGAATCACAATGATCCGGAGGTGGAGAGCCGAAGAAAAACCATCATCTTACTGTTTGCGATATCCGGCAATTTCATACTGCTATGGATGACGTATGTTTTATTTTTCCTATCAATGCAAATTAAAAAACGTTATTATTCCACAGGTTTCAATGACCCGATGTTTATCGCAGATCAAACCAGCTACATGCTCCTGCTTTTGAGCTGCTGCACGAACACGTGTATTTATGGAGTGACCCAGACTAAATTCAGAGAGGAGCTGAAGAATGGGGTAAAATATCCTCTCAAATTAATATTTAAATTATTTAAACGAGGACAATAGCGGCAGAATTCCCAGCATTAGAACTGTATTCCGTCTCATATCCCATCCTGTGCTCCTTGATAGGTTTAGCAGATCCCAACAGGCGGGCTCTGTTTCCCGACATTTACCAAACCCAACACTGGGAAATATGTGACAAAGACCGCATGTTCTATACATAGGAACATAGGAAGAGGAGGAGGTCATTCAGTCCCTCGAGCCTGTTCCGCCATTCAATGAGATCAGGGCTGATCTGTATCCTAACTCCATTTACCCGCGTTGTCTCCACATCTGTAATACCCTTTAGTGCTAAACTCTATCGATCTCAGATTTAAAGTTGTTAATTAAACGAGTAACTATTGCTTTTAGTGCGAGATAATTCCACACTTCTGCCACCCGTTTACTAACTGCTCTACTGGATGACCTGACTCTGATTCTAAGGTTATGCCCCCTTGTCATAGACTCCTCCACCAGCCAAACAGGTTTCTCTCGATTTACTACATCAATATCTTTCAAAATCCGAAAAAAAAACTCAATCAAATCACCACTTAACCATCTGCGCCTGCGCTCAAAGAGGATCTGCCAATATCTCGCCTGTGCGAGAGTCCCAGTTCCCCCTCCCGATATTAACACTCTGATGTTGCTTTACTCTGTATGCACAACCTCCCTTTATTCAATACTCCGAATAACACTTGCTGCATTCTTTTACGTTGATCACTTATCTTCTTTTTGTCTCCAAACAAATCCTTTGCTTTCTGTTCTTTTCATAACTCGCATTTTGTTCCATTTTGTCACCCAGTAACATTGATCACGTGTCCCTTTTTAACATGTTATTAGCTCAGATCTCTCTGTTTATTCACGGGTCTCTTGGTTTGCAATACCAAATTATTTCCTATTGGGAGAATGTTTAAGTTGCACCTTACTCATGTCTTATTTAACTTTTACAAATCTGTGTGTACATTTATCTACTGAAAATGCCACCCCAGAGTTTATAACCGTTTCTTTAATCTTATTTTGTTACAACCTCCATGTTAATAACTGGAGCCCCTGTCAGTGATGTGACCCAATTAGCCTTTAACCTGTTCTTTATCCATCTGGTATTCAGCCGGCCCCTTTGAATTTGCTTTCATTCCAGCCGATTCAATTGTGCCAGTTCCACTTTCAGGCGGGTCATTTCCTGTTCAGTATTATCATCTTCAAAACCCCCTTTCATTATAAAGAATGATGGGATCATTGGGTATTACAGGGTACTTTAACCAGCAAATCTCCGCCGGTGTGTTTCTCCCAATCCGCTATCTATTGTCGTCCTGTTCTCCCGTTCGCTCCTTTTAACATTTATTCCTTTAAATTGTCAGCCGTAGCTCAGCGGTTGAATTGTCGATTCTGAGCCAGACGGTTATATTGTCAAACCGCAATCCAGAGATTCGAGCAGATAATCTAGGCTGACACTTCAGTGCAGTACTGAGGGTGTGCTGCATTGTCGGAAGTGTCACACTCCAGGATCACTTATGTGAAAGATTTTGCTGGGAAGGTTGGCCCCAATCGAAAAGCCTTATTCAGCAGACAGTCTGACAGGTTAAAGATAAGACAGCTACGAGGATCTGAAAATCTGTGACAAGCTGTTATAAACATAAGATGCTGTAATAAACCATTGGATAGTACCAGATGCCTGTTTTTGCACCAGCGAGAAGGGTAGAAACCCAACTATTTTAGTAATTTCGAAGTAATCTGTTTGGGAAGATTCAAAGAAGGAAATTAGGAAACTCCTCCATGAGATTAGTCACTTTGAAACAAAGAACTGACTCGCGTGACGAGACTACTTTTCATCGGTGAAAGCCAAACAGAGGATCAGGATTGTGTCGAACAGAAGTGACGTTACCGAATGGAGCAGCGAGACAATCTCCATCAGAGCAAAAACTCAGCACAACGTTTCTTCCAGAACACGTCCTTCTGTTCACCGGCTCAGATCGCCTTTCAGGTTTCAGTGGTGTGGCGGTTATCACGTTCTCCTTACACACGGGAGTTACCCGTTCAATCCCCAGCGGAAAGAAATTTTAGAACATGTTTTAGATGAACCTCCAGGGGCGAATTCCTTCTCCTGTAAAAAAAGGCGAGAATTGGATGTTCCCTCATGCAGTACATCGTCGTCCGTTCACTTCATTAAATCGATAGGAACATAGGATGAAGAGTGGCCCATTCAACCTCTCCAGCCTGTTCCGCCATTCAATTTGATCATGGCTGATCTGTATCTTTTCTACATCTGCCCGACTTGGTTCTGGAACCTTTAATACCCATGCCGAACAAAAATCTACCAATCTTCATTTTGGCATCTTCAATTGACCTTTCCTCAACAGCTATTTGGGGGCGAGAGTTCCAGATTTGCACCACCCTTTGCATGAAGCATTGCTTTCTGACTTCACCCCTGAATGATCCGGCTCTAATTTTCAGTTATTCCATCTTGATCTGGACTACCACACCAGAGGAAATAGTTTCTCTCTATCTCCCCTCTCAACTCATTCAATCATCTTTGCACTTCAATTAGATCAGCCCTTAATCTTCTATACTCGTGGGAATACAAGCCTGGCCTCTGCAAACTGTCCTCATAATTTAACCCTTTTAGCCCAGGTATCATTCTGGTGATCATTCTGAGCTGCATCCCCTCCAAGGCCAATATATCCTTCCTGAAGGTGCGGTGCCCAGAACTGAAAACAGTATTCTAAATGGGGTCTACGCAGAGCTTGATATAAGCGTAACATGACTTCCAATCCTTTGTATTCCAGACACCTTGAGATAAAGCCCGATTTTCCATTGGCGTTTTAAATTATTTTGTACCTTTCCACTAGGTTTTCCTCAATTCTGTACTTGGAGCCCTAAATCTCTGCTGCTCCACAGTTCCAATTTGTCACCATTTAGAAAATACTCTAACCGATCTTTCGTAGGGCCAAATGGATGGCCTTCGCTCGAAATTTGAAATTTAAATGTCTTCCCGAAGGATAAAGCTGTGTTTCTGCTCCCTCGTCTTTTACTTTCCAGCTCATTTTTCATTCGGTGCAAATCCCAGAGGAAGGAAAGGAAGAAGGATTGAAGGGAAGGAAAGATCTTTCTCCCCGTCGAGATCTCCATTCCATCTTCAGTCCACTGCAATTGCGGGAACAATTCTAATTGTCCGCCTTAATTTCAATAAAATATAAACAATGCGGGGATACAGGTCAGAAAGCAATTGTGGCATTGACAAAAAAAGGGCTCAAGGCTTAATTTATGTAAAAAACGTTGCAATGCTGCACCAAAAGTTCACACAATAATAATGCGGAGAGGATTCGAACCCACCCATACACAGCATGTCTCTCCTCATAATTTAACCCTTGAATCCCTGGTAATATTCTAGTGATTCTGCGCTGCACTCCTTCTTAGGCCAACATGTCCTTTCCAAGGTGCGATGCCCAGAACTGTGCACAGTACTACAGATGTGGTCTAACCAGGGCTTTTTACAGAGGTAGCAAAACTCTGCAACCCCCAGCCCCCCCCCCCCCCCCCCGCCTTTATATTCTAGCCCCCCAGATATAAGGAATTACATCACATGAGCCTTTTCGATTATTTTATTGTACCTGACTACTACATTTTAGTGATATGTGCACAATCACCCATACACCGCTTTTGACCTCCACTGATTCTAACTTTTCACCACGAAAACAATGCTTGGAATCCAAAATGGAAAACCTCGCATTTATCTGTGTCGAAATCCACCTGTCGCAGTTTTGTCCACTCATTAATCTGTCAATGTATCTCTTTAATGTTATGCTCTCGTACACAATATTATTAGATCAACCATCTTTGTTTCATCGCAAAACTTGGATATATGACTCTCTTTTATGTTATCTAAGTCATTAATAAACATATTGAATAGTTGAGACCCCAGCACAAATCACTGTGGGACAGAACATGTCACTTCATTTCAATGAGAGTACATACCCATTATCCCTATGCTCTCTCTTCTACCGCCGAACCAATCATCTAACCACGTCAAAAATTAGTTTCAATTCCGTGAGATTTAATTTCAGCTAACAATCTCTTATGTGGAACCTTATCGAATGCCTTCTGGGCGTCCAGATAAGCTACATGCAATCTTATTCCTCTGTCAACTACTTCAGATGCTTCCTCAAGATATTCAGTTAGCTTTGTTAGATATGACCTACCATTTCTAAATCCAGGTTGGCTCTCTCTAATCAACTTAAATGTCTCTAAGTGTTCAGTTACCCTTTCCTTTATTATATGTTCCAATACTTTCCTCACATTAGACGTTGGATCAACAGGTCTATAAATTCGTGGTTTCTTCCTTAAAATCGTCTTTAAAAATGAGTTCCATTTGCAATTTTCCGATTTAAATAGACAACTCCTGAATGGAGGGAGCTTTGGAAGATCATAGCGACATCATCTGCAATTTCCTCACCAATTCCTTGGAAACCTTTTGGTGGAAACCATCAAGTCCCTGGGATTTGTCAACCAACCGTGTCATTAGTTTGTCCAATACTCTTTTCTTGCTTTTTCCTGTAGGCCTATGTTATCGCTCATCTCTTTAGTTGAACATGGGTGGTTTATTTGGTATTGCAGCGCTTGCCCCTTCGGGGTATACACTTGTCCTGTAAGGAACTATTTTTTTAACACCTTCCATTGTTCATCTGTAGTTTTACCCAAAAGCTGTTTTGACCAGTTTGCTATCTTCAGTCCCTGTCTCATCCAGTTAAAACTACATCTCCATAATCTAGAATCTTAGTTACAGTTCAGTTCCTCCTTTTCAATCCTAATATTGAATTCGACCATATTATGACCAGTGTTAGATAAATGTTCACTTGCTGTTCGATTATTAACTATATCTGGCTCTTTACTCATCATTTATCGGGTATGGCCTGCCCTATTGTTGGTCCTGGAATATGTTGCTCTCGAAAAATTTCTTGAATATACTCAGGAAATTCACTATCTTTCTAACCCAATTTATATGAAAATTGAAGTCTCCCAGTACAATAGCTCTGCTTTTGGTGCAAACCTATGTAATCGCTGAATTACATAGAATTAGGCAGAAAGTACAGCACAGAAACTGGACATTCGTCCCAACAAGTCTATGCCGGTGTTTTTGCGCCACACGAGCCTCCTCCCACTCTTCTTCATCGAACCCCATTAACAAAGCCTCATATTCCTTTATCCATCATGTGTTCATCTGGCGTCCCCTTAAATGCATCTATGCTAGTCGCCTCATCTACTTTTCGTGGCAGCGAGTTCCACATTCTAACTAGTATCTGGGTAAAGAAGCTTCTCTTGAATTCCCGATTGTATTTATTAGTGACTGTCTTGTATTGATGGCCAGGATTTCTGTTCTCCCCCGCAAGTGGAAGCATCTTCTTTACGTCTACCTTATCAAACCTTTTCACAATCTTACAAACCAGTGTCGGTCACCTACAGTCTTCGCTTTTGAAAAGAAAATATTCCAGCCTGTTCACTCTTTCCTGATAGGTATAAGGCCTCAGTTCCGGTATCATCCTTGTAATTATTTTCCCACCTTCTCCAGTCACTCCATATCCTTATTTATAATATGGAGTTTGGAACTGTTCAACTACTTCGAGTGTGATCTAACGAAGGTTTTATACAAGTTTAACACAACTTCCCTGCTTTTCAATTCTATCCTTTTTGGAAATGATCGTAGGAACATAGGAAGATAGGAAGAGGAGTCGGCCGTTTGGCGCCTCCAACCTGTTCCGCCATTCAATGAGACCATGGCTGTTCTGTGACCTATCAACATTTACCCGCCTCAACGCACGCGTTATTACCTTTGGTTAACAAAAATCTATCAATCTTCAGTATAGTGCCGCAAGAGAGGGGAAGACCCAGGGGAAATCTACAATGCAAATAGTACAAACAGTTGTTCAAGAACAAGTGAAAGGGAAAAGCGTAGAGCAGCGGAAAGAAAGTGTACTTTAGGCACGACAGATAAAATAAAAACTAGAAGGCGTAAGGCGATTAACCCAGCATCAAAGCTGTGGCAGGGGGTTGGGAACCTAAGCAGGGAGACAGAGGAAAGCGTGTCAGGAAGGGACAGAAGCTATGGAGTAAAAGTTAAAGTGTTAAAAAAGGAAAAAGCAGGAACTAAGTGTCACAAAACATATTTTAAAGTTCTTTATCTGAATGCACGTAGCATTCGTAACAAAATGGACGAGTTAACGGCACAAATAACGACGGATGGGTATGATCTTGTGGCCATTACAGACACATACCTGCAGGGCGACAACGACTGGGAATTAAATATGACAGGGTATTTAACAATCAGGATGGACAGGCAGGAAGGAAGGGGAGGTGGGGTGGCTGTGTTAATAAGGGAAGGAATCACTGTAATACAGAGAAATGATATTGCGACAAAGGATCAGGATAAAGAAACGGTTTGGGTGAAGATAAGGAATAATAAGGGGAAAAAAACACACGTGGGCGTAGTATATAGGCCTCCTAATAGTTGCAACTCTGCTGGAAGAAGTATTAATCAGGGAATAGTCAGGGCATCTAATAAGGGAACAGCTATAATTATGGGGGATTTTAACTAACATATTAACTGGAAACATCAAATTGGGCAGGGCAGCCTTGAGAAAGAGTTTACTGAGTGTATTAGGGATGGATTTCTTGAGCAGTATGTAAATTATCCTACAAGGGGACAAGCAACCTTGGACCTGATCCTGTGTAATGAGCCAGGATTAATTAATAATGTCATATTTAAGGATCCGCTTGGAATGAGTGATCATAACATGGTTACATTCCATCTCCAATTAGAGGGTGAGAAGGTTGTTTCTCAAACAAGCGTACTGAGCTTGAATAAAAGAGACTATGATGGTATGAGAGCGGAATTGATTAAAGTGGACTGGGAAAATAGATTAAAGTTAAGACGGAACATGAGCAGTGGTGTTCATTTAAGGAGTTATTTTACAACTTTCAAAAAATATATATTCCACTGAGGAAAAAAGGGTGTTAAAGAAATGACAGCCATCCGTGACTAAGTAAAGAAATTAAGGATAGTATCCGAATAAAAACAAGGACATATAAGGTAGCCAAACTTAGTGGGAGGATAGAAGATTGGGAAGCCTTCAAAAGACAGCAAAAAATAACTAAAGGATTGATTAAGAAAGGGAAGATAGATTATGAAAATAAATTAGCAAAAAATATAAAAACTGTTAGCAAGAGTTTCTATGGTTATATAAAAAGAAAAAAGGTGGCGAAGGCAAACGTAGGTCCCTTAGAGGATGAGAGCGGGAAATTAATGGTGGGAAACATGGAGATGGCAAAAATGCTGAAAAAATATTTTGTTTCAGTCTTTACGGTAGAGGACACTAAGAATATCCCAACACTGAACAAACATGGGGCTCTAGGGGGGAGGAGCTCAATACGATTAAAATCACTAAGGAATTGGCACTCAGTAAATTAATTGGATTCAAGGCAGATAAATCCCCTGGACCTGATGGCTTACATCCCAGGATCTTGAGGTAAGTAGCAGTAGGGATTGTGGATGCTTTGGTAATAATTTTCCAAAATTCTCTGGATTCTGCAAAGATCCCGGCAGATTGGAATACTGCTAATGCAACACCCTTATTTAAAAAGGGTAGTAGGCAGAAGGCTGGAAATTATAGACCAGTTAGCCTAACATCTGTGGTGGGTAAAATTTTGGAGTCTATTATTAAGGAGACAGTCGCGGAACATTTGGATAAACATAATTAAATAGGACAAAGTCAGCATGGCTTTCTGAAGGGGAAGTCATGTCTGACAAATTTGCTTGACTTCTTTGAGGACATAACGTACAGGGTAGATAAATGGGAACCATTGGACGTAGTGTATTTCGACTTCATGAAGGCATTCGACAAGGTGCCACATAAAAGATTATTGCTCAAGATAAAGAATCACTGGATTGGGGGTAATATTCTGGCATGGGTGGAGGATTGGCTCTCTAACAGGAAGCAGAGAGTTGTGTTAAATGTTCATTCTCGGACTAGCAACCAGTATCCAGTGGTGTTCCGCATGGGTCGGTGCTGGGCCCCAGCTCTTTGCAATCTATATTAACGATTTGGAGGAGTGGACCGAGTGTAACATATCAAAGTTTGCAGATGATACAAAGATGGGAGGGAAAGTAGAGAGTGAGGAGGAAATAAAATACCTAAAAGGGGATATAGACAGGCTGGGTGAGTGGAGCGAGGTTCGGCAGATGCAATACAATATTGGAAAATGTGAGGTTATGCACTTTGGCAGGAAAAATCAGAGAGCAAGTTATTATCTTAATGGCGAGAAACTGGAAAGTACTGCAGCACAAAGGGATGTGGGGGTCATAGTGCAAGAAAATCAAAATGTTAGTTTGCAGGTGATCAAGAAGGTCAACGGAATGTTGGACTTTATTGCTAGTGGGATAGAATGTAAAAACAGGGAGGTATTGCTGCAGTTATATAAGGTATTGGTGAGACCGCACCTGGAATACTGCATACAGTTTTGGTGTCCATTCTTAAGAAAATACATACTTGCTCTCGAGGCAGTACAAAAAAGGTTCACTCGGTTAATCCCGGGGATGAGGCGGTGGACATATGAGGAGAGGTTGAGTAGATTGGGACTCTACTCATTCGAGTTCAGAACAATGAGAGGCGATCTTATTGACACATATAAGATTGTGAAGGGGCTTGATCGGGTGGATGCGGTAAGGATGTTCCCAAGGATGGGTGAAACTAGAACTAGGGGGCATAATCTTAGAATAAGGGGCTGCTCTTTCAAAACTGAGATGAGGAGAAACGTCTTCACTCAGAGCGTAGTAGGTCTGTGGAATTTGCTGCCCCAGGAAGCTGTGGAAGCTACATCATTAAATAAATTGGAATCAGAAATAGACAGTTTCCTTGAAGTAAAGGGAATTCGGGGTTACGGGGAGCGGGCAGGAAATTGGAGATGAGTTTAGATTTGAGGTTAGGATCAAATCAGCCATGATCTCATTGAATGGCGGAGCAGACTCGAGGGGCCGAATGGCCTACTCCTGCTCCTAATTCTTATGTTCTTATGTGCTTATGAGCAGGTCAGAGGCTGGATTTTCTGCGGCGAGTGACTCATCTCCTGACTCCCCAAAGCCTTTCCACTATCAACAAGGCACAAGTCAGGAGTGTGATGGAATACTTTCACTTGCCTGGATGAGTGCAGCTCCAACAACAAAAAAGAAGCTCGACACAATCCAGGACAAAGCAGCCCGATTGATTGGCACCCAATCCACCACTCTAAACATTCACTCTCTTCACCACTGGCGCACCGTGGCTGCAGTGTGTACCATCCACAGGAAGCACTGCAGCAGCTCGCCAAGGCTTCTTCGACACCACCTCTTAAACCCCCGGCCTCTACCATCTTGCAGCAGGTACATGGGAACAACACCACCTGCACTTTCCCATCCAAGTCACACACCATCCCGACTTGGAAATATATCGCCGTTCCATCATCGTCGCTGGGTCAAAATCCTGGAACTCCCTTCCTAACAACACTGTGGGAGAACCGTCACCACACGGACTGCAGCGGTTCAAGACGGCGACTCACCACCACCTTCTCAAGGGCAATTACGAATGGGCAATAAATGCCGGCCTCTCCAGCGACGCCCACATCAAATGAACGAATAAAAAAATATTCAGCAGATTGACCAGTTACATCGTTAAATCCGGAAAGGACCATTCCTGGGCTGTGATGGGTGTAAGGATTGGATTTCCCCCATTTTCAGAGGGTTCACAGACAGAAATAAATAACTCCTCCGCGGGATGGAAGTGCCCGAAGAAAGAATTTTTTTTGACGGCAGATTGTGGTGATAATTGCGAGGGACGGATTGTTGTGATAAATCCCAGGAACACATTGTGGTGATAATTCCGAGGGACGGATTGTTGTAATCAATCCCAGGGACAGATTATGGTGAAAATTAAATGCACTGTTAAATGGACAATATTTGTAAATGGTGGGTTTATATATCATTAAATACACTGTTAAATGGACAGTGTGGGTAAATGGTGGGTTCATATATCATTAAATACACTGTTAAATGGACAGTGTGGGTAAATGGTGGGTTTATATATCATTAAATACACTGTTAAATGGACAGTGTGGGTAAATGACGCTTTTATATCTCATTAAATCCACGGTTAAATGGACAGTGTGGGTAAATGGTTGGTTTATGTATCATTAAATACACTGTTAAATGGACAGTGTGGGTAAATGGTTGGTTTATGTATCATTAAATACACTGTTAAATGGACAGTGTGTGTAAATGGTGGGTTTATATATCATTTAATACTCTGTTAAATGGACAGTGTGGATAAATGGTGGGTTTATACATCATTAAATACACTGTTAAATGGACAGTGTGGGTAAATGGTGGGTTTATATATCATTAAATACACTGTTAAATGAACAGTGTGTGTAAATGGTGAGTTTATATATCATTTAATACTCTGTTAAATGGACAGTGTGGATAAATTGTGGGTTTATATATCATTAAATACACTGTTAAATGGACAGTGTGGGTAAATGACGCTTTTATATCTCATTAAATCCACGTTTAAATGGACAGTGTGGGTAAATGGTTGGTTTGTATATCATTAAATACACTTTTAAATTGACAGTGTGGGTAAATGGTGGGTTTATATATCATTAAATACACTGTTAAATGGACAGTGTGTGTAAATGGTGGGTTTATATATCAATAAATATACTGTTCAACGGACAGTGTGTGTAAATGGTGGGTTTGTATATCATTAAATACGCTGTTAAATGGTCTGACAGTACCTGTACTGATTCTCGAGCTGATACTGCTGACAGTATAAGTTTTGATTGTGGAGCTTATGCTTCTGAGAGTACCCGTATCGATCATAGAGTTGACATTACTGACAGTATCTGTATTAATTGTAGAGCTGATATTATGAACTGTATTTGCACAGATTATGGAGCTGGTATTAATGGCCGTATCTCTGCTGATTATACAGGTGATATTACTGAACGTACCTGTACTGATTATAGAACTGATATTCCTTACAGTACTTGTATGTATTATAGAGCGGATATTATCTGTACTAATTATAGAACTGATATTACTGACAGTACTTCTATTGATTGTCGAGCTGATATTACTGAAAGTATCTGTGCTGATTTTCTCGAGCTTTAAAGCGACAGTATTTGTGACAGTTTTAGTGATGTTATAATGACAACGTCTGTTTTGATTATAGAGCTGATATTACTGACACTATCTGTGCTCATATGACGCTTATTGCTGACTGTATCTCTGCTCAATATAGCGCTGATATTACTGACAGTCTCTGTGCTAATATGGCGCTGATATTACTGACAGTATCCCTGCTCAATAAAGCCCTGCTTTAATGAGAGTATCCCTTTTCAATATAGGGCTGATCATTTTGATAGTAACCCATGCTCAATATAGCGCTGATATTACTGACAGTATCCCTGCTCAATACAGGGCTGATAATTGTGACACTGTGTGATGATGAAAAAGCTGGTGTCATCGAATTACATCGAATTTTACAGATCAGGAACAGCCCGTTTGGCCCAACAGGTTTTTGCCTGGATTTATGCCCCACACGAGCGTTCTCCCACACTATTTCATTGCAACCTATCAACTGTTCTTTCTATTTCTGGCCCACTAGTGTATTTATCTGCCTTCGCCTTAATTGCATTTGTACTTTTCGCCTTACCATGTGGTAGCGAGTTGCACATTCTCACCACTCTTTGAGTAAGATGTCGCTCCTGAATTCCATCTTGGTTTCATTAGTAACTTTCTTATATTCATGGTCTCTATTTTTGGACCGCTCTCAAGTGGAAACATCCTCTCCAGTTCTCGCCTATGGAACGCCTTCCCAATATAAAAGACCTCTATCAGGTTACCTCTCCGTCTTCAGCTGAATAGAGAAAAGAGCCACAGCCTGTAAAATCTTTCCTGATATTGTTACATAAATAATGCATTGAACAAGTGACGCCAGGAATTAAAGGAATGTACTGCCAGGAAGGAACACCCAGGCCATAATATTCTCCCCTTGCACCGAATCTTGGTACAATCCAGAGCACCGTGGAAGGGGTACATAAAACTGCACCAATAAAATGCCCGGAGCCGGAGGCATTGTTTGTGCATTGCTGCGGTTAAAGCAGATTAGTTAGAAGGACCGCACTGTCAAACACACATATTAAAAAACAAACTTCTGTGCAAGTATTGCCTTGTCCTGCCAGGTGGGTGCGGGAGAACTGCTGGGACTCGCCCGGCAGAGGCGGAGACTCCGAAATGACGCCACAGGTTGCGATGCTCAGCCCTGTCTCACTGTTTATCGACTGAAAAACAAAATTCTTATGATAGCGTGGGTTTGGTTGTGGTGTGAATTGCAATCCAGAATCCTGGACACATCAGGTCAGCATCTCGGCAGATACAAAAAGCATCCATTTCAGGGACTTAGTATTTAATATTTACAGATACAGAATCTCTTGTACTGAACTTTTAACCGTCCCCGAAATAAAATCGCAGGTTGATTTCAGGGTTTCACTGTTTAATTCTGACTGGACACAGGGTGGAACAATGGGTGTGTTTACCAAACTATATTTAACAAAGTTTGCCTTCGATTCTCTTGCACCGATTATCTGATCTTTATTCCCCTGGAATTCTGCGAAGTGCAGAACCGATGGAGCTCAGCCTGAAATAAAAGCAGTCAGAGCCCACTTGGTTCGGGTAGAGTGTAGACCCATCCTTAAGAGGCGAGAAGGAAGGCCACCCAAAACTAGAGCTCCCTGGATGACTAAAGAGATAGAGATTAAAATGAAACAGATTAAAATGAAACAGAACACGGAGGCTTATGATGAATGTAAGGTTCATAATACAGTAGAGAACCAGGCTTTACTCACACTGTCAATTTAATAGAGCATTTAATGATATATCAACCCACCATTTTCCTAAACTGTCCTTTTAACAGTGGATTTAATGATATATAAATCCACTATTTACCTACACTGTCCATTTAAAAGTGTATTTAATTATGACTACAATCAGTCACTGGGATTGATCACAACAATCCGTCCCTCGGAATTATCACCACAATCTGTCCTCAAAAACTTTCTCTCTTCGGACACTTCCGTCCCGGGGAGGAGCCGTTTATTACAGTCTGAAAACCCCCCGAAATACTGATCACAGCACAGAAATGGTCCTTTCCGGAATTAGCAATATAACTGGTGAATCTGCTGAATATTTACTATGATAAATGTAACTGTGGAAAGTCAGTGCTCATTCCGCCAGTAACTGAGGTGATTGTTGCTCAGCGATAGTTTAATTCGGCGATTAAATGGTTAATGTCCTCACTTACAGAAACAGCCTCTCCTCAGCTCACTGACGAAACACTAGCTTTTGGCCCCAGGGTTGAAAGCGCAAACATCAGAAAATCGATGGGACTTTTAGCAAACAATGTCCATGATGCAAATGTAACAATTTATTTCTAACCATGCATCTGTTTTACTGAACTTGCCTGGAACAAGAAGAGAAAAAGTAAAATTTATAACCAACTTTGTTCACAATTGACGTGGCAGCGAATTGTCAATCCGGTTCGATTAGATTCCACCAGAAAGGACGCTCCCTGTTCTGAAACAAATGAGGAATGTTTGTGTTGAAATCCATTCTGATGTCTGGCAGCAGCTTTCACAGAGGGCGGAGCTCTGAATCTCACATAACAAGGATCAGATCAAATTACTACGTTGTGAACTGCTAAAAGAAAGAAATGAAATTGGACTCGATTGAATGTATTGAAATAACAAGGATATAATTTGCACAATCTACACGAACATTGAGAGGCGGAAAATCCTTGCGAGATCAAGGTAAGCTTAATGTAGTGTCAATTTGTTTTTTAAATTAACTTTTTCTGCCCCTTCCTCTTTTCTGAAGCCAATTTCCCGCGGTCTGAACATGTTCCCCGGCGGAGGGAGCTCTCCATTCCTCGAGGATGGAACAATTCACTAATTGTTCGCTCAGACACTGACTGAAGGCCGGTTATTTTACACCGAGAATTTCAGAGCTTATCCCTTCGTGGACCCCACCAATCTCACCACAGACACATTGTAAAGCGGTTACGGGTCAGAAAGCAGGAACACGATCTCTGGAGATTTACACCATCCTAGTCCAGCGGCGCCTCCTCCCCATGTTAGAATTTGATATTCAGTAAACAGGGATGGGAAACTGACCTTCCTCACGCTATATGCTTTTATTTTTAACTGTAACACTGGCTCTTTTTACTTACTGAACCGTTTGTGCCCGGTACACTTTTAATGAACTGATCAAAGACTGATCGAACACACAGTTCAGCTCAATGAAGGGTTAACACATTCGCAATGGCCAATTATCGCTCTCTGCCGGGCACCTGGAAAATCAGCCGATGGTGTCCCGAGGCCGGACTGAACGCGATCCAATCACAGGATAGGAGCAAAATCGGAGACAAAACTTGTTCCTGATTAATTATAATTAATTAGTTTAATGCGAATTGGGTGGGAGAATGTAGCAGGGATTCTGTTTTCTGTAAAATATGTTAGTTATTATTTTATTTGTTATTTTGAAGCGTAGTCACTGTGGTAATATTGGAAACACGGCAGTCAATTTTCAAACAGCAACCTCCCACAAACAGTAATGAGATAACTTACCACAAAATCGGTTTTAGTAATGTTGGTTTAGGGATAAATATTGACAATTTACATAAGAACATAAGAAATATGAGCAGGAGTAGGCCAATCGGCCCCTCGATTCTGCACCGCCATTCCATAAGATCATGACTGATCTGATCCTAACCTCAAACCTAAATTCATGTCCAATTTCCTGCCCGCTCCCCGTAACCCCTAATTCCCTTTACTTCTTGGAAACTGTCTATTTCTGTTTAAAATTTATTTAATGATGTAGCTTCCACAGCTTCCTGTGGCAGCAAATTCCAGAGACCAACTACCCTCTGAGTGAAGTAGTTTCTCCTCATCTCAGTTTTGAAAGAGCAGCCCCTTATTCAAAGATTATGCCCTCTGGGGACCGGGGACCATTGCTCTTTTTCGAATAGTGCTGGGGGATATTTCACATCTACCTGAGAGAGCAGATGGGGTCACGGTTTAACACATCGTACTAAAGTTGGCACCTCCAACAGTACAGCGCTCCTTCAGTACTGACCATCTGACAGAGATAGGGAGGGGCGTGGCCCTGGTGGATTAATGTTTAAGAAAGAATAAAATTGAACAGCATGCTCAGGAGACTGGAATCGAATGCAGGTCAGTAAGGGCTTGGTTGACTGGTGAGGGGCTCATCAATCAAAAAGCTAGGGCTGGTGATGCAATCCGTGGCAAGAATGTGGAGATTGTTGGGCCCAAGGTCATGACGACCCAATTTTCAACTGGATGACTTTGTGGCTCATCTAAAACAGAACGTCGGTCTGACAACAAAAAGACATTTGAGGGGTCAAGAGAGCAAATGATTTTTTATCGTACATCTGAAAGCTGATCCGTGTCTGTGGACTATGACACCAAAGGGCAGCATTTAATGAGGAAGAGGAGGGAGCCAAGAATTGAACTTTTTGAAACATCAGCGGTAACGGTGATAGGGTGGAAAGAGAAGCTTGTCCTGGCTGCGATCTGATAGGTGAGTGGCACCAAGTGAGGGATTTTTTATTCTTCATTCATGGGACGTGAGCGTCTCTGGCGAGGTCAGCATTTATTGCCCATCTCTAATTGTTCTTGAGAAAGAGGTGGTGAGCCGCCTTCTTGAACGGCTGCAGTAAGTGTAGCGAAGGTTCTCCCACAGTACTGTTAGGTAGGGAGTTCCAGGATTTTGACCAAGCGACGATGAAGCAACGGTGACATATGTCCAATTCGGGATGGTGTGTGTGTTAGGAACATAGGAACAGGAGTCGGCCATTGAGCCCCTCGTTCCTACTCCACCATTTGATAAGATCATGGCTGATCTGTGATCGAACTCCATATACCTGCCTTTGGCCCATATCCCTTTATTCCTTTGGTTGCCAAAATGCTAGCGATCTCACATTTAAATTCAGCAATTGAGCTAGTATCAATTGCCGTTTGCGGAAGAGAGTTCCAAACTTCTATCATCCTTTGTGTGTAGAAATGTTTTCTAATCTCGCTCCTGAAAGGTCTGGCTCTAATTTTTAGACTGTGCCCCCTACTCCGAGAATCCCCAACCAGCGGAAATAATTTCTCTCTATCCACCCTATCCGTTCCCGTTAAAGTCTTATAAACTTCGAACAGATCATCCCTTAACCTTCGAAACTTCACAGAATACAACCCCAATTTGTGCAATCTCTCCTAGTAACTGAACCCTTTAAGTCCGGGTATCATTCTAGTAAACATACGCTGCACTCCCTCCAAGGCCAATATATCCTTCCGAAGGTGCGGTGCCCAGAACTGCTCACAGGAAACCAGGTGCGGCATAACTTCTGCCCCCTTGTACTCTCGTCCTCCAGATATAAAGGCCAGCATTCCATTAGCCTTAATGATTATTTTCTGCACCTGTTCATGACACTTCAATGATCTATGCACCTGAACCCCTAAGTCCCTTTGGACATCCACTGTTTTTAACTTTTTTACCATTTAGAAAGTACACTGTTCTATCCTTTTTTGATCCAAAGTCGATGACCTCATATTTGTCTACACTGAATTCCATTTGCCACCGTTTTGCCCATTCACGTAATCTATCAATATCCCTTTGCAATTTTATGTTTTCATCTACACTGCTTACAATGCCACCAATATTTGTGTCATCGGCAAACTTAGATATGAGACTTTCTATGCCTTCATCTATGTCGTTAATAAATATTGTGAATAATTGAGGCCCCAAGACAGATCCCTGCGGGTCTCCACTAGTCACATCCTGCCAATGTGAATACTTACACATTATCCCAACTCTCTGTCGCCTTTCGCTCAGCCAATTTCCTAACCAAGTCCGTACTTTCCCCTCGATTCCATGGGCTTCTATCTGAGCTAACAGTCTCTTATGTGGGACCTTATCAAATGCCATCTGGAAGTCCATGCAAATAACATCCATTGGCATTCCCCTGTCCACTAATTTAGTCACCTCTTCAAAAAAATCAATCAGGTTTGTCAGGCACGACCTACCTTTCACAAATCCATGCTGGCTCTCTCTGGTTAACTGAACATTCTCCAGGTGCTCAGTCACCCTATCCTTAATTATAGACTCTAGCATTTTCACCACAACAGATGTTAGGCTAACTGTTCTGTAATTCCTTGGTTTCCCTCTCTCTCCTTTCTTAAAAAGCGGAGTGACATGTGCAATATTCCAATCGAGAGGGACAGTTCCTGAATCTAGAGAACTTTGAAAGATTTTAGTTAGGGCATCTGCAATGTGCTCACCTACTTCCTTTAAAACCCTGGGATGGAAACCATCTGGTCCTGGGGATTTGGCACCCTATAGACCTATTATTTTCTTTATTACAGTTGCTTTACTTATGTTAATTTTATCGAGTCCCTTTCCCCGATTCAATATTAGTTTTCTTGGGATTTCGGGCATGCTATCCTCTTTTTCTACTGCAAATACTGACGCAAAGTCATTGTTCAACATGTCCGCCATTTCACCATTGTCAATGACAATATCCCCAATTTCAGTTTTTAAGGGGCCAACACTGCTCCTGACCACCCTCTTTTTTCTAATAAAACTATAAAAGTTCTTCCTATTTGTTTTGAGATCCCTTGCAAGTTTATTTTCACACTCTCTTGTTGCAGCTCTTACTATCTATTTTGTGACCCTGTGTTGATCTTTGTATCTTTCCCATTCGCCTTTTTGTATGCCCTTTCCTTATGTCTTATACTGTCCCTTCCCTCTTTAGTTGTCCATGGCTGTTTTTTTTTTTTGGCAAATACCGTTCTTGCCCCTCAGGGGTATAAACCGGTTCTCTATCACGTTAAATGTTTCTTAAAACATTTCTCAGTCGTTTCACCCATTTACGGATTTGCCCAGTTTACCGTGGACAGTCTCTGTCTCATCCCATTGAAGTCGGCCTTACCCAGTCCAGTATCTTAGCAGCTGATACACTTTTTTCCCTTTGAAACACTACCTTGAACACGATCATGATATGATCGCTATTGGATAGATGTTCACGCACAGTTAAGCCGTTAACTAAATCTGGTTCATTCCTCATTACTAAATCTAGTATGGCTTGCCCCCTTGTTGCCTCGAGAACATACTGCTGTAGAAAACTATCCCGGAGACACTCAAGACATTCACTACCTTTCTGACAGTTGCTTGTGTGATTTTGTCAATCTATGTGAAGGTTAAAGTCTCCCATTAAGACCGCTATGCTTTTGTTTCACGCTGGTCTAATCTCTGGATTCATCCAATCCAGCACTTCAGATCTGTTGCCAGGAGTCGTATACACAACTCCCACGATAGCCTGAGATCCTTTCCTAATTCTCAATTCAACCCATAAGGTCTCTGTTGGCCACTTACATCTCGTTATATCTTCCTTTATCATTGAAGTCATTTCATCTTTAATTACTAAGGCTATTCCTCCCCCTCTTCCATTTTCCCTGACTCTCCTGTAGACCTTATAACCTGGTATATTTAATTCCCAATCCTGACCATCCTGCAGCCATATCTCAGTAGCTATCATGCCATACCTCCAATTTTATTTTGTACCTGTGGTTTCATTTAATTTATTCCTTATACTCCGTGCATTTGTATATAGAACTCTTAGTTGAGCCACACATCCTAGCCTGTCATTCAGCTTTGATGCTGGGTTAATCGCTTTACACCTTCTGGTTTTCACTTTATCTGTCGTGCCAAAACTACACTTTCTTTCTGCTGGTCTACGCTTTTCCCTTTCACTCGATCTTGAAAAACTATTTGTAATATGTGTATTGTAATTTTCCTTTGGTCCTCCCCTCCCTTTCTGATTTCAACTTTACT
The DNA here is from genome assembly GCF_035084215.1 of Heptranchias perlo. Classification (NCBI taxonomy): domain Eukaryota; kingdom Metazoa; phylum Chordata; class Chondrichthyes; order Hexanchiformes; family Hexanchidae; genus Heptranchias; species Heptranchias perlo. The sequence continues at coordinate 9,592,477 of NW_027139453.1, read as the reverse complement.
CTCTTCTTACTACCCACTCAAGTTCCCAGCTCCCTGCCACTCTAGTTTAAACCCTCGCCAACAGCAGTAGCAAACCCCCTGCGTGGATATTAGTCCCAGATCTGTTGAAAAGCAACCCATCCGGCTTGTACAGGTCCCACCTTCCCTAGAATGGGTCCCACTTCCACAGGAATCTAAATTCCTCCCTCCTGCACCAACCCTCCAGCCACGCATTCATCTGGTCTATTCTCCCCTTCCTATACTCTCGAGCACGTGTCACTGGGAGTAATCCTGAGATCATTGCCCTTGAGGTCCTGCTTTTTAACTCACTTCCTAACTCCTTATATTCTGCTTGCAGGACCTCGTTCCTCTTTTTACCTATGGCATAGGTACCGATATGTACCACTTTCTCTTTATAGCTGTCCGTGATGTTGATGGAGAGACACGTTCTTTAAACAGGGCCATGATGCTAATAGTGAGACTCAATGTGAACAGGGCCATGACGTTGATGGTGAGGGTCCCTTTAAACAGGGTCATAATGACAATGCTGAGAATCTCTCTTTGAACAGGGTCATGATGCTGAAGGTGAGACACGCTTTTTAAATTGGGTCATGATGCTGATGGTAAGACTCTCTCTGTAAACAGGGTAATGATGTTGTTGGTGAGACACGCTTTATAAACAGTGCCATGATACTGATGGTTGAGACTCTCTCTATAAACAGGTTCATGATGTTGATGATGAGACTCTCTCTATAAACAGGGCCATGATGTTAATGGTGAGACTCTCTATATATACAGGGTCATGATGTTGATGGAGAGACTCTCTTTATAAACAGGCCCATAATGCTGATGGTGAGACTCTCTTTAAACAGGGTCATGATTTTGATGGTGGTTCTCTCTTTAAGCAGAGCCACGATGCCTATGGTGAGACTCTTTCTTTAAAAAGGGTAATGAAGCAGATGGTGAAACTCTCTCTGAAATCAGGGCAATGATGCTGATGGTGAGACTCTCTCTGTAATCAGGGCAATAATGTTGATGGTGAGACTCTCTCTGCGAACAAAGCCATGATGATGATGTTGACAATCGCTTCAAACAGTGCCACGATACTGATGGTGAGGCTCTCTATAAACAGGCTCATGATGTTAATGGTGAGACTCTCTATAGATAGGGTCATGATGCTGATGGTGAGACTCTCCATAAACAGGGTCATGATGTTAATGGTGAGACTCTCCATAAACAGGGTCATGATATTAATGGTGAGACTCTCTATCAACAGGGTCATGATATTAATGGTGAGACTCTCTATCAACAGGGTCATGATATTAATGGTGAGACTCTCTATATACAGGGTCATGATGTTAATGGTGAGACTCTCTATAAACAGGGGCATGATGTTAATGGTGAGACTCTCTATAAACAGGGTCAGATATTAATGGTGAGACTCTCTATAAACAGGGGCATGGTGCCGATTTTTAGATTCTCTATAAACAGGGTCATGATGCTGATGGTGAGACTCTCTTTAAACAGGGTAATCGTGCTTATTTTAAGACTCTCTATGAACAGAGTGATGATGTTGATGGTGAGTCTCTCTCTATATACATGACGATGATGCTGATGATGAGACTCTCTCCTTAAACAGGGTCATGATGTGGATGTTGAGATTCTCTCTTTAAACAGTGCCATGATGCTGATTGTGAGACTCACGAGAACAGGGCCATGATGTTGATGGTGAGACTCACTTTAAACATGGCCATGATGCTGATTGTGAGACTCACTTTAAACATGGCCATGATGCTGATTGTGAGACTCACTTTAAACGTGGCCATGATGCTGATGGAGAGACTCACTTTAAACATGGCCATGATGCTGATGGAGAGAATCACTAAGAACTGGGCCATGGTGCTGATGGTGAATCTCTCTGTAAATAGGGTCATGATGTTAATGGTGAGGCTCTCTATAAACAAGGTCATGATGTTAATGGTGAGACTCTCTTTAAACAGGGCCATGATGCTGATGGTGAGAATGACTCTATGAACAGGGCCATGATTTTGATCTTGAGACTCTCTTTAAACAGAGTCGTGATGCTGATGGTTAGACTCTCCATAAACAGGGTTATGATGTTGATGGCGACACTCTCTCTTTAAATAGGGTCATGATTCTGATGATGAGACTCTCTCTTAAAACAGGGTCATAATGTTGATAGCAAGACAATTTGTTTAAACAGGGTCATGATGTTGACAGTGAGACTCTCTATAAACAGGGTCATGATGCTGATGGTGAGGCTCTCTTTAAACTCGGTTTTGGTGTTGATGGTGAGCTTTACTCTATATCTATTAATCTATATCTGTTACGCCCTCTACAACCACTTCCTCTCTCACCTCCTCTCTCCCTCTCCTTCCCCTTCAACTTCTCCCCCTCCCTTTCCTCCCAAACTTTTCCCTCCCTCCTCTCATTCTCTCGCTCTCCCGCTGGCTCTCTCCACTCTCCTTCTCTCATCTTCCCTCCTCCTCTCTCCCTTTCTCACGCTCGCTCTCCATCCACTCCCTCCTTCCCTCCTCTCCCCCTCCTTCACCTCCCTTCTCTCCCGATCTTCCCCTCCCTCTCTCCCCCTCTCTTTCTATCTCATCACACCTCTCCTTCTCACGCTCCCCTCACACTCTGTCACCCCCTGACACTTCCAGATCGAACTTAAGATCACGAAAAGAAGAAATGCTAGCAGGGATTGGGGATAGGGAGGTAGGGTGAAAGCTCGTCGGAAGATTCGCTCCCGAGCTATTCCAACAGACTGCAGCTAGTGGGTACAGTAGTGCAGTGGTTCTGTTACTGGACTAGTAACCCCGTGAACATGAAATAAAATCCCACCAGGGCAATTTGAGAATTACAATCTTACAGATGACTCTAATTAGAATTAGAGTCATCTGTAAGAACAAGCGCATGATTCTCATGCGCTTGTTCTTACAGATGACTCCCAGGAAGGCAGGATGCCTCCTGTTCCTGCTCTGTTTGCTTTCTGTTCTACTCAATCTGATTTGCAAAAGAGTATATCATTCCCAATGGATCGTTCGGAAGGATGTAGAATCTACCTCAGGCCAACTGCAAGGTTTCCTGACGATTCCTGACTCCCGGTGCGACACCGACCCTCCATTTTTATGCATACTGGTGACCACTAGACATGAGGAGCTGGAGGAACGGGCTGCCATCCGGTAGACTTGGGGCAAAGAGAGACGGATTGGGGAGAGACGGATTTGCACATATTTCCTCCTGGGTTACGATGGTGCTCATCAGTCAGATATCGAGAGAGAAAATCAAAACCACACGGATATAATTCAGAGCAATTTCACCGACACCTATTACAACCTAACGCTCAAAGTGTTAATGGGGATGGAATGGGTTAATCGATTCTGCTCTTCAGCGGTTTTCGTCATGAAGACAGACACAGATATGTTTGTGAACACCAATTACCTGACCCAGCTCCTGTCGGCGAAGAAAAGGCAGAGTTTCTTCAGTGGAGTTGTGTACAATAATATGAGCCCAACAAGGGCCAAAAGTAGCAAATTTTTCGTTGGTGAGGAGGAATACCCCCGTCAAAAGTTTCCACCATTTTGCTCTGTGACAGGTTACGTCTTTTCCGGTGACTTGGCGGGAGCGATCTGGAATATTTCGAGGGATGTTCCATTCATGAAGCTGGAAGATGTCTTCGTTGGGTTGTGTCTGGCCAAACTTCAAGTCTCCCCGGTCAACATGATTTCCAGGGAAGTCTTCTCCGCTGTCAAGATTCCATTTTCAGTCTGCAAATTTCGGAGCATAGTGACCTCACACTGGGTTAGACCTTTTGAGAACCGTCTCTATTGGAAGGAACTGGAAGAATCAAAAGTTGAAGGATGTCCTTAGAATCGTAGTCATGGAATCAGACAGCACAGAAGGAGCCCAATCGGTCCATCTTGCCTTTCCCTGCTCTTTGGTAGAGCTATCCAATTAGACCCACTTCGCTGCGGTTTACACATATCCCTGCAATATTTCTCCCTTCAAGTATTTATCCAATTCACTTTTGAAAGTTACTGTTCAATCTGCTTTCACCGTCATTTCATGCAGTTCATTCCAGGTCACAAACCAGGAACAGTTTACAATGCAGAGTCAGGTCGATTAAACAAACATTCATTCAATGCGATTGATTCCAAATTAGAATGAATATGATGACGTGGATCGTTTCATTCGGGTGTTCGAGCTGCTGGTCTGTCACCATCAGTGGGACAGAGATAGGGGGACGAGTTGCCCTGTGCCAACATCAAGCGGCCCATCACCTCCGGCCGACTGCTGATGCTATTCTGGTAGACATGGTTAACTGTGGTATCACCAATACCCTCGTCTGGAAGTCTATGTACGCTCTTTAATTCAAGTCTCATTAAACCTTCACTCAATCTCTGAATCTCTTTCTCCATGTATCTTTGTCTTTTGGTGGATTTCCCCTATTCCATCTCGGCCGTTCTCTGCTGCTCTCTCTATCAGTCCTTCTCTCAGCACTCACAGACTCTGTGTGTCTCTCTGCTCCTCTCACCATTCACATAATCCCTGTATCTCTCTGCTCCTCTCACCATTCACAGAATCCCTGTATCTCTCTGCTCCTCTCACCATTCACTGTCTCCCTGGTTCTGTCTGCTCCTCTCACCATTCACAGACTCCCTGTGTCTCTCTGCTCCTCTCACCATTCACAGACTCCCTGTGTCTCTCTGCTCCTCTCACTATTCACAGATTCCCTGTATCTGTCTGCTCCTCTCACCATTCACAGACTCCCTGGTTCTCTCTGCTCATCTCACCATTCACAGATTCCCTGTATCTACCTGCTACACTCACCATTCAAAGACTCCCTGTGTCTCTCCGTTCCTCTGACCATTCACAGACTCCACTTGCCTCTGTGCTCATCGCCCCACTCACAGAGTCTATCTGTATCAGTGCTCCTCTCACCACTCACAGACTTCGTGTGCCTCTGTGATCCTCTCATCATTCAGAGATTCACTGTGATTCTGTGCTCCTTTCACCATTCACAGACCCCCTGTGTCTCTCTGTTCCTCTTAGCATTAACTGAAATCCTGTGTCTCTCTGTCCCTCTCACCATTCACAGACTCCCTGTGTCTATCTGCTCCTCTCACCATTCACAGGCTCACTGTATCTCTCTGTTCCTCTCACCATTCACAGAAATCCTGTGTCTCTCTGTTCCTTTCACCATTCACAGACTCCCTGTGTCTCTCTCACCTCTCACCATTCACAGACTCGCTGTGTCTATCTGTTCCTCTCACCATTCACAGACACCCTGTGTCTCTCAGTTCCTCTCACCATTCACAGACTCTCCGCGTCTCTCTGCACCTCTCACCATTCACATAATCCCTGGTTCTCTCTGCTCGTCTCACCATTCACAGTTTCCCTGTATCTGTCTGCTCCTCTCACCATTCCCACAGAATCCCTGGGTCTCTCTGATCCTCTCACTATTCCCACAGAATCCCTGGGTCTCTCTGCTCCTCTCACCATTCATAGACTCCCTGTGTCTCTCTGCTCCTCTCATCATTCACAGATTCCCTGTATCTGTCTGCTCCTCTCACCATTCACAGACTCCCTGTGTCTCTCTGCTCCTCTCATCATTCACAGATTCCCTGTATCTGTCTGCTCCTCTCACCATTCACAGACTCCATGTGTCTCTCTGCTCCCCTCACCATTCACAGACACCCAGGGTCTCTCTGCTCGTCTCACCACTCACAGACCCCCTGTGTCTCTCCGTTCCTCTGACCATTCACAGACTCCCTTTTCCTCTGTGCTCATCGCCCCACTCACAGAGTCTATCTCTATCAGTGCTCCTCTCACCACTCACAGGCTTCGTGTGCCTCTGTGATCCTCTCACCATTCACAGATTCACTGTGTCTCTGTGCTCCTCTCACCATTCACAAACCCCCTGTGTCTCTCTCTTCCTCTCAGCATTCACAGAAATCCTGCGTCTCTCTGTCCCTCTCACCATTCACAGACTCCCTGTGTCTATCTGCTCCTCTCACCATTCACAGGCTCACTGTGTCTCTCTGCTCCTCTGACCATTCACAGACTCCCTCTGTCTCTCTGCACCACTCACCATTCACTGACTCGCTGTGTCTATCTGCTCCTCTCACCATTCACAGGCTCACTCTGTCTCTCTGTTCCTCTCACCATTCACAGGATCACTGTGCCTCTCTGCAACTCTCAACATTCACAGACTCCCTGTGTCTCTCTGCACCTCTCAACATTCACAGACTCGCTGTGTCTATCTGCTCCTCTCACCATTCACAGGCTCACTGTGTCTCTCTGTTCCCCTCGCCAATCACAGGATCACTCTGTCTCTCTGTTCCTCTCACCATTCACAGACTCTCCGCGTCTCTCTGCACCTCTCACCATGCAAAGGTTCACTGTGTCTCTCTGCACCTCTCAACATTCACAGAACCCCTCTGTCTCTCTGCTCCTTGCACCATTGACAGACTCCGTGTTTCTCTCTGTTCCTCTCACCATTCACAGACTCCTCGGGTCTCTCTGCACCTCTCAACATTTCCAGAATCACTGTTTCTCTCTGCATCTCTCACCATTCAGAGAATCCCTTTGTCTCTCTGCTCCTCTCCCCATTCCCAGACGCCCTGTGTCTCTCTGCTCCTCTCCCCATTCACAGACGCCCAGTAACTCTCTGCTCCTCTCACCATTCACAGATTCCCTGTGTCTCTCTGTTCCTCGCACCATTCACAGATACTCTGTGTTTCTCTCCTCCCTCACCATTCTCAGACCCTGTGTGTCTCTCTGCTCCTTTCACCATTCACAGAATCCCTGTATCTCTCTCTGCTCATCTCATTATTCACAGACTCCCTGTGTCTTTCTGCACCTCTCACCATTCACAGAATCCCTTTGTCTCTCTGCTCCTCTCACCATTCACAGACTACGTGTCGCTCTCCTCCTCTCACCAATCACAGACACCCTGTGTCTCTCTGCTCCTCTCACCATTCACAGTCAGCTCTCCTTTCCCCTCTCAACTTCCACTTCCCTTGTTTTCGTTTTCATTTTCTCTCCCAGTCTGTGTCTCTTTCTTTCTCTCGTTACCTATACAGATATTAAATACATGTGCCCCTTTAGCTGACATAATTATGGGGTAGCTCTTGAAACTGAGGTTTCATGCTCACCCTACAGCATGGCCACAGAATCTGTAAGATTCCTGATTATGGGATGGTCATCGCATGTTACTCAAGGGGATAATATCGCCGCAGTTATTGATAGGAATTGAACCCTTCCTCTTCTGAGTTATCCGTCCGCTGGTAGTGGTTCTGTCTGAAAATGGGCTTTTCTGTTTAAATAAAGCGTGTCTGTTTTACCAAAGCGTGTCCAGTGATCCATCAAGCTCACGGGTAACTAACATTGCAACAGCAAAAGAGCTCAGTGGTGATGAGAAGTTAAACAGGTCGAAATTACAGTGAGAATATGGCAGGGTGATTCCTCTCACAGGACTAGAGGGGCATTTGGACCACAACCATCTACCGAGGCTTGCATCCTCTAACTCAGCACAGGCCGGGGGTGCTACCTGGGCCCTTCCTGAACTTGGCCACGCTCAGTACCACCCTGGGTGAGATAAACATCAGCACATGCAGGGAGTGGTCTCTCGGGCCTTCCTAAATTGTGTGCGGCTCAGTACCACGCTGGACTCACATCGAACAGCTCAGCGCAGCTCGGGTAGATAAGCTGAGGTCAAACTGCTCTATATAACTTTGAATGTTTTATCTTTCAAACATGTTAAAGGTTTCCCCTATTTCCCACCGGATTGTTAAAGTAATCTCGGACATTTTGCGCAGGGCACACCGATCCCCTTTTTATTATTCCTGAATAGTATGGATAGATGCCAGAACCGCCCTCATCGTTTGAGACAAGGGAGAATTTTGGTTGCGTCGTACAAAGTTCACAACCGGATAAAGGATCAAACGAGTTTATTCATGTACAGAGCAATTCACAGAAGGGGGCAGTTTGAGAGAGATGTGAAACCACATTAGATAAAGTTCACAACAGGCAAAAGAACTAAACGGGTTTATTCATATACAGGGTAACTGACTGAAGGGAGCAGTGAAACCCCATCAAACACAAAAGCTGGAGACCGTTCACAGAGGGTTAATCATACAGCCCATTGCGGGCACATCCTTTGCAGGAGTTGAGATGAAAGTAATATTATTTTTACAGAGGGACATAGCAATCTAATTAATCGTCAGCCCAACAGAGTCCAGATGATGTAGGACTGAGGTGAGTTTACATCAACGGAAATAAATTCCCTCTTTACTCCTTTTACCGGACATGAGTTAACTAAGTAATGGATGGCAGTTCCTTCATCTATGTCCGAGGTTCCTCTTGGCCCCAACGCCAGTTATCTCTTACCTAATTTTGTTCATCCCGTACTCATGACTTTACAAGCTGAATACACCATTAAAGATCAATCTACAAGGTAACGATCTGACACGTCTCTATCATTCGAAAGGTGTTTTTGTGCCACATCTACACTAAACTGCTCTGCACTTCATAAAATTCAAACGTAAATTTATTCGGTGTATTGCAGTAAACAGACACACACATTGGCACCAAGCAAACGGGCTGCAATTCAACCCATGTGCAACGTTTATTCCAGGCGGGATTATTAAGATTACGAGCAACTAAAGGAGACTGGAAAGAAGAACGGAGAATCAGCAATCAATACTTAATTTTCCTGGGATAGAAAGAGTTCGACCACTCAAACAACAAAGCTCACACGGCCGCTCGCTCCATGTGTCTCGTCGGATGCTTGTCTGAAACAACGTGCAGCCTGACCGAGCGCAAAATCCACCCTGATCACACTTGTCCCAAATAAATATGAATGAGCAAAGGGAACATGCCCCCCCCCCCCCCCCCCCCACTCAACCTGGACCCCGGGACCTCCAGTTTGATCAAACAATTAATCCACAGATCTGCATATCATTGTCTTCATTACAGCGGCTGATGTCAGTGTTGACCAGCTGTCTCTTACTGTTTGCTGCTGTTTCAGGCATTTTACTGACAGAAAATCTCTTCTCCCCGTTCATTTCACTTGTGTATTTCTGAGTTCGAGGATGTGAATCTCGGTGGCTGGATGTGGTCCAATTGCCCCTCTGGTCCTGTGGGAGGGATCACCCTGACATTTTGTGTGTTCGTGCTACAGGGTGAGAATAAAACCTCAGTTTCAAGAGCTATCCCGTAATTATGTCAGCTAAAGGGGTCCATTTATTTAAGGTAAGGAGAGAAAGGAAGAGACACTAACTGAGAGAAAATGAAACGGGAAAAAAATGGATGTAGAATTTGAAAGGGAAAAGCAGAGCGAGAGGATGACATGTGCTCTGAGAATGAAAATTGGAGAGACAAGGACATAAAAATGTATTCAGAGAGACACAGCGAGTCTGTGAGTGGTGAGAGGAGCAGAGAGAGACAGAGAGTTTGTGAGTGGGGAGAGGAGCGGAAAGACACAGAGAGTGTTTGAATATTGAGAGTAGCAGAGAGACACACGGAACCTGTGAGTGATGAAAGGCACAGGGAGTCTGTGAGTGGTGAGAGCTGCAGAGAGACAAAATGAATTTGTGAATGGTGAAAGGAGTACAGAGACACAGGGAGCTTGTGAGTGGTCAAAGGAGGAAGACAAAGGGTGTCTGTGAGTGGTGAGAGGAGCAGGGGGACTCGGAGTCTGTGAGTGGTGAAAGGATAAGAGAGACACAGAGAGTCGGTGAGTGGTGAGACGAGCAGAGAGAAACACAACATAAGACCATAAGAGATCGGAACAGGAATAGGCCATTTGGCCCTTCGATCCTGCTCCGCCATTTAATGAGATCATGGCGATCCGATTTTTAACTCAACTCCACTTTCCCGCCCTTTCCTCATATCCTTTGACTCCCTTGCTGATCAACAAATTGTCTTACTCAGCCTTGAATGTATTCAATGATTCAGCCTCCACAGCTTTTTGTTGTAAAGAATTCCAAAGATTCACGACCCTCTGGGAGAAGAATTTCCTCCTCATTTCCGTCTTAAACGGGCGACCCCTTATTATGAGACAATGCCCACTAGATTTAGCTTCGCCCATGAGGGGTAACATCCTCTCAGCATTTAACCTATCGAGTCCCCTCAAAATCTTCCATGTTCCATGTCTCATTCTTCTAAACACCAATGAGTATAGACCCAACCTGTTCAATCTTTCCTCATAAGACAACCTTTCCAAACTTGGAATCAACCTCGTGAACCTTCTCTGAACTGCCTCCAATGGAAGTATATCATTCCTTAAATAAGGGCACCAGAACTGTACACATTACTCCAGGTGTGGTCTTACCAGCACCCTGTAAAGTTATAGCATGACTCCCTGCTTTTATACTCCATCCCCCTGGAAATAATGGCAAATATTACATTTGCCTTCCGGATTACCTGCTGTAGATGTAAGTTCACCTTTTCTGTTTCATGTACGAGGACATCCTGGTCCCTCTGTACCGCAGCATTTTGCAGTATTTCTCAAATCAAATAATATTTTGCGTTTTTATTTTTCCTCCCAAAGTGGATGACTTCATATTTTCCCGCAATATATTCCACAGGGTGTCTGTGAGTATTGAGAGGAGCAGACACACACATGAAAGATTGTGAAAGGATAGAGGAACATAGAGACACGGGGGGTCTGTGAGTGCTGAGAGGAGCAGAAAATCACAGAGAGGCTTTGAGTGGTGAGAGGAGCAAAGAGACAATAGAAAGACATTGTAAATTTAGAGGAGTAGAGAGACACAGGGAGTCCGTGAATGATGGGAGGAAAGGAGAGACACTGGGGGTCTGTGAGTGGTGAGAGTAGCTGACACACACAGAAAAGACCGTGAAAGGGGAGAGAAGCAGAGAGACACAGGGAGCCGGTGAGTGTTGAAAGGAGCAGAGAGACACTGGGGATCTGTGAGTGGTAATTGGTGCAGACACGCACAGGACACAGAAGTCTGTGAGTGGTGTGAGGAGCACAGAGACACGGGGAGACTGTGAGTGGTGAGAGGAGCAGAGAGACACAGGGAGTCTGTGAGTGGTGAGAGGAGCAGAGAAAAACAGGGAGTCTGTGAGTGGTGAGAGGAGCAGAGAGACACAGGGAGTCTGTGAGTGGTGAGAGGAGCAGCGAGACACAGTGAGTCTGTGAGTGGTGAGAGGAGCAGAGAGACACAGGGAGTCTGTGAGTGGTGAGAGGAGCAGAGAGACACAGGGAGTCTGTGAGTGGTGAGAGGAGCAGAGAGACACAGGGAGTCTGTGAGTGGTGAGAGGAGCAGAGAGATACAGGGAGTCTGTGAGTGGTGAGAGGAGCAGAGAGACACAGGGAGTCTGTGAGTGTTGAGAGGAGGAGAAAGACACAGGGAGTCTGTGACTGGTGAGAGGAGGAGAAAGACACATGGACACTGTAAGTGATGATTGGTGCAGAAACACACAGGAAAGATCATGTAAGGATAGAGGAGTAGAGAGACACGGAGTCCTTGAATGTTGAGAGCAACAGAGAGAGACAGTGAGTCCGTGAGTGGTGTGAGGAGCGCAGGGACACAGTGAGTCCTTGAATGTTGAGAGCAACAGAGAGAGACAGTGAGTCTGTGAGTGGTGAGAGGAGCGCAGAGACACAATGAGTCTGTGAGTGGTAAGAGGAACAGAGAGATACCGGAAGGCTGTGAATAGAGAGAGGATGAAAGAGGCACAGGGAGTTTGTGAGTGGTGAGATGAGGAGAGTGATACGTGGAGTCTGTGAGTGGTGATTGGTGCAGACACACACAGGAAAGATCATGTCAGGATAGAGGAGCAGAGAGACACAGGGATTCCGTGAATGTTGATAGCAGCAGAGAGACACAGGGAGACTGTGAATGGTGAGAGGAGCAGCGAGACACAGGGAGACTGTGAATGGTGAGAGGAGCAGCGAGACACAGGGAGACTGTGAATGGTGAGAGGAGCAGAGAGACACAGGGAGACTGTGAATGGTGAGAGGAACAGAGAGACACAGGGAGACTGTGAATGGTGAGAGGAGCAGAGAGACACAGGGAGTCTGTGACACGGGAGAGGAGGAGAGAGAGATGGCGAGTCTGTGGTCGCTGAGAGGAGCAGAGAGACACAGGCAGTCTGTGAGTGGACAGAGGAACAAAGAGACACTGGAGTCAATGATTCGGAACAGGAGCATAGAGCGCCTCTGCGCGCCCTTGGTTGGTGCGAGGAAGAGAGAGACACGGTGTCTGTGAATGGTGAGAGCAGTAGGGAGAGACGAGGAGATTGTGAGTGGGAAGAAAAGTAGATTTGTCGGTGTTAGAGGAGAAGAGACACACTTTGACTGTGTGTGGTGACAGGAGCAGAGAGAGACTGTGAATGGGGAGAGGAGCAGAGTGACACAGGATGTCTGTGAATGAGGAGAGGAGCAGAGAGACACAGTGAGTTTGTTAATCGTGATAGGAGCAGAGGCACACAGGGTGTCTGTGAATGGTAAGAGTATCAGAGAGACACACGGAGTCTGTGATTGGGGAGAAATGCCGATAGACATTCCGAGAGTGACGTTGTGAGAGGAGCAGAGACACACTGAACCTGTGACTTGTGAGAGTAACTGAGAGACGTAGGTAGTTTGTGAGCGGTGCAAGGAGCAGAGAGACACAGCGAGTCTATGATTGGTGACAGGAACACAGCGATAGACAGAGATTGTGAATCGAGATCGGAGCAGAGAGTCCCTGGGAGAATGTGAGTGATGAGAGGAGCAGTGCGACAAAGGGAGTCTGTGATTGGTGACAGGAACACAGCGATAGGCGGAGTTTGTGAATCGAGATCGGAGCAGAGAGTCCCTGGGAGACTGTGAGTGATGAGAGGAGCAGTGCGACAAAGGGAGTCTGTGATTGGTGAGAGGAGAACAGAGATAGACGGAGGTTGTGAATGGTGATAGGTGCAGAGAGACACGGAGTCCATGAGTGGTGAGCGGAGGAGAGAGACGCATGGAGCCTGTGAGTGGTGATTGATGCAGACACCCAGGCAAGATCATGTAAGGATAGAGAAGCAGAGAGACTCAGGGAGTTCGTGACTGTTGATAGGAGCAGAGAGACACAATGAGTCTGTGAGTGGTGAGAGGAGCAGAGAGAGACATTGAGTCTGTGAGTGGTGAGTGGAGCAGAGAGAGACATTGAGTCTGTGAGTGGTGAGAGGAGCAGAGAGAGACATTGAGTCTGTGAGTGGTGAGAGGAGGAGAGAGAGACAGTGAGTCTGTGAGTGGTGAGAGGAGCAGAGAGAGACATTGAGTCTGTGAGTGGTGAGAGGAGGAGAGAGAGACATTGAGTCTGTGAGTGGTGAGAGGAGCAGAGAGAGACATTGAGTCTGTGAGTGGTGAGAGGAGGAGAGAGAGACATTGAGTCTGTGAGTGGTGAGAGGAGCAGAGAGAGACATTGAGTCTGTGAGTGGTGAGAGGAGGAGAGAGAGACATTGAGTCTGTGAGTGGTGAGAGGAGCAGAGAGAGAAAGTGAGTCTGTGAGTGGTGAGAGGAGCAGAGAGAGACATTGAGTCTGTGAGTGGTGAGGAAGCAGAGAGAGACATTGAGTCTGTGAGTGGTGAGAGGAGCAGAGAGAGACATTGAGTCTGTGAGTGGTGAGAGGAGCACTGAGACAAAGTGAGTCTGTGAGTGGTGAGAGGAGCAGAGAGAGACATTGAGTCTGTGAGTGGTGAGGGGAGCATTGAGACACAGTGAGCCCGTGAGTGGTGAGGGGAGCAGTTAGAGACGTGGAGTCTGTGAATGATGAGACGAGCAGTGAGACATAGGGAGATTGTGATTCGTGACTGGAGAACAGCGATAGACGGAGTTTGTGAATGGTGATAGGTGCAGAAAGACACAGGGAGACTCTGAGTGATGAGAGAAGCGATGAGATATGGGGAGTCTGTGAATGGCGAGAGGAGCAGAGAGACACAGGAATGCTGTGAATTGAGAGAGGATGAGAGAGACACAGGGAGTCTGTGAGTGGTGAGAGGATGAGAGAGACACAGGGAGTCTGTGAGCGGTGAGAAGAGCAGATAGATACAGGAATGCTGTGACTAGAGAGAGGAGCAGAGAGACACAGGGAGTCTGTGAGTGGTGAGAGGATGAGAGAGACACAGGAATGCTGTGAATAGAGAGAGGATGAGAGAGACACAGTGAGTCTGTGAGTGGTGAGAGGAGCAGATAGACACAGGAATGCTGTGAATAGAGAGAGGATGAGAGAGACACAGGGAGTCTGTGAGCGGTGAGAGGAGCAGATAGACACAGGAATGCTGTGAATAGAGAGAGGAGCAGAGAGACACAGGGAGTCTGTGCGTGGTGATTGTTGCAGACACAAACAGGAACGATCATATAAGGAGAGAGGTGCAGAGAGACACTAGGAATCCGTGAATGTTGAGTGGAGCAGAGACACAGGGAGTCCGTGAATGTTGATAGGAGCAGAGAGACACAGGAGTATGTGAGTGGTGAGAGGAGCAGAGAGAGACAGTGAGACTGTGAGTGGTGAGGGGAGTGGTGAGTCTGTGAGTTGTGAGAGGAGCAGAGAGAGAAAGTGAGACTGTGAGTGGTGTGAGGTGCGCAGAGACACAGTGAGTCTGTAGTTGGTGAGGGGAGCAGTGAGTCTGTGAGTGGTGAGAGGAGATGAGAGACAGAGGGAGAGTGTGAATGGTGAGAGGAGCAGAAAGAAACAGGAAGTCTGTGAGTGGTGAGAGGACCAGAGAGAGATAGTGAGACTGTGAGTGGTGTGAGGAGCGCAGAGACACAGTGAGTCTGTGATTGGTGAGGGGAGCAGTGAGTCTGTGAGTGGTGAGAGGAGATGAGAGACAGAGGGAGAGTGTGAATGGTGAGAGGAGCAGAAATACGCAGTGAGAATCTGAATGGCAGGAGGAGCAGAGAGATACAGGAATGCTGTGAATGGCGAGTGGATGAGAGAGACACAGGGAGTCTGAGTGGTGAGAGGAGCGGAGACAGACAGTGAGTCTGTGAGTGGTGTGAGAAGCGCAGAGACACAGTGAGTCTGAGTGGTGAGAGGAGTTGAGAGAAACAGTGAGGCTGTTAGTGTTGAGACGAGCAGAGAGTGACAGCGAGTCTGTGAGTGTTGAGAGGAGCAGAGAGACACAGGGAGACTGTGAGTGATGAGAGAAACAGTGAGATATGTGGAGACTGAATGGTGAGAGGAGCAGAGAGACACATGAATGCTGTGAATAGAGAGCGGATGAGGGAGAGACAGGGAGTATGTGAGTGGTGAGAGGCGGAGAGAGACACATGGAGTCTATGAGTGCTAATTGGTGCAGGCACACACAGGAAAGATCATGTAAGGATTGAGAAACAGAGAGAAACAGGGAGTCCGTGAATGTTGAGAGCAGCAGAGAGACACAGGAATGCTGTGAATAGAGAGAGGAGCAGAGAGACACAGTGAGTCTGTGACTGGTGAGAGAATCAGAGAGACACAGGGAGTGAGTCTGTGAGTGGTGAGAGGAGCAGAGAGAGGGAGTGAGTCTGTGAGTGGTGAGAGGAGCAGAGAGACAACGGAATCTATGCTTCGGAACTGGAGCAAGAGAGTGTGGACTTTACTACTCAATGCTTTCCCCAGAGTTGTGTATGTGGGAGAGAGTGTGGACTTTACGAATCACTGCTCTCCACAGTGGGGTGTGTGGGAGACAGTGTGGACTTTACTGCTCACTGCTCTCCCCAGGGGTGCGTGTGATGGGAGAGAGTGTGGACTTTACCACTCACTGCTCTCCCCAGGGGTGTGTGTGAGGGGAGAGAGTGTGGACTTTACTGCTCACTGCTCTCCCCAGGGGTGTGTGTGAGGGGAGAGAGTGTGGACTTTACTGCTCACTGCTCTCCCCAGGGGTGTGTGTGGGGAAGAGTGTGGACTTTACTACTCACTGCTCTCCCCAGGGGTGTGTATTGGTGGAGAGATTGTGGACTTTACTACTCACTGCTCTCCCCAGTGGTGTGTCTGGGGGAAAGTGTGGACTTTACTGCTCACTGCTCTCCCTAGGGGTGGGTCTGGGGTAGAGTGTGGACTTTATTCCTCACTGCTCTCCCCAATGGTGTGTGTGGGGGAGAGAGTGTGGTCTTTACTACTCACTGCTCTCCCCATGGGTGTGGGGGAGAGATTGTGGACTTTACCACTCACTGCTCTCCACAGGGGTGTTTGGGGGGAGAGAGTGTGGACTTTACTACTCACTGCTCTCCCCATGGTTGTGGGGGACTGAGTGTGGACTTTACTACTCTCTGCTCTCCCCATGGGTGTGGGGGAGAGAGTTTGGACTTTACTACTCACTGTTCTCCCCTGTGGTGTGTGTGGTAGAGAGAGAGATTGGACTTTACTACTCACTACTCTCCCCAGGGGTGTGCGGGAGAGAGTGTGGTCTTTACTACTCACTACTCTCCCCAGGGGTGTGGGGGAGAGAGTGTGGTCTTTACTACTCACTGCTCTCCCCATCGGTGTGGGGGAGAGAGTGTGGACTTTACTACTCACTGCTCTCACCAGGCGTGTGTGGGGCGAGAGATTGTGGAATGTACTACTCACTGCTTTCCCCAGGGGTGTGTGTGGGAGAGAGTGTGGACTTTAACTGCTCAGTGCTCTCCACAGGGGTGTATATTGGTGGAGAGAGTGTGGACTTTAATACTCACTGCTCTCCCCAGGGGTGTGTCTGGGGGAAAGTGTGGACTTTACTGCTCACTGCTCTCCCCAGGGGTGTGTCTGAGGGAGAGTGTGGACTTTATTACTCACTTCTCTCCCCAGTGGTGTTTGGGGGGAGAGAGTGTGGACTTTACTACTCACTGGTCTCCCCAGGGGTGTGTGTGGGGGAGAGTGTGGACTTTAATTCTCACTGCTCTCCCCAGGGGTGTGTGTGGGGGAGAGTGTGGATTTTATTACACACTGCTCTCCCCAGTGGTGTGTGTGGGGGGAGAGAGTGTGGACTTTACTGCTCACTGCTCTCCCCAGGGGTGTGTGTGGGGGAGAGAGTCTGGAATTTAGGACTCACTGCTCTCCCCAGTGGTGTGTGTGAGGGGAGAGAGTGTGGACTTTACTGCTCACTGCTCTCCCCAGGGGTGTGTGTGGGGGAGAGAGTGTGGACTTTACTACTCACTGCTCTTCCCAGGGGTGTGTGTGAGGGGAGAGAGTGTGAACTTTACTACTCACTGCTCTCCCCAGGGGTGTGTGTGGGCGGAGAGAGTGTGGACTTTACTACTCACTGCTCTCCCCAGGGGTGTGTGGGAGAGAGTGTGGACTTTACTATTCACTGCTCTCCCCAGGTGTGTGGGGGGGGCGGGGGGAGGGGTGTGTGGGGAGAGTGTGGACTTTACTACTCGCTGCTCTTTAGGGCTGTGTGGGTGGTCAGAATGTGCAGTTTGCAACTCACTACAGACCAGCTGTTCGTGTGTTTTCGGGTGTTTTGGTGTGAGAATGTGGACTTTACTAATCACCACTGCCCAAGAGGTTTTTGGGGTGAGAGAGCTTGGACTTTACTTCTCACTGCTCTCCCCAGGGGTGTGTGTGGGGAGAGTTGGTGGACTTTAATACTCACTGCTCTCCCCAGGAATGTGTGTGGGGGATAAAGTGCGGACTTTACCACTCACTGCTCGCCCCAGCGGTGTATAGGTGAAAGAGTGTGGACTTTACAACTCAATGCTCTCCCCAGGAATGAGTGTGGGGGGTAAATTACGGACTTTACCACTCATTGCTCTCCCCAGGAATGATTGTGGGGGATAAAGTGCGGACTTTACCACTCACTGCTCTCCCCAGGAATGTGTGTGGGGGATAAAGTGCGGACTTTACCACTCACTGCTCTCCCCAGGAATGTGTGTGGTGATGTTTAAGATTCTATTATATAAGCTAAGTATCTATTCAATATGAAATCAGCTGTAATCCGGTTAAAGACTAAGATCAAGTAGCAGAACCAGGCATTGGGCAAAGTATAATGAAGGAGCAGCATGGAAAACTCCCGACCCTTCTCACCGAGCAATGCACTCAGATAATAGAAAAGCTGCAGACACATTAGAAACTGCTACAACAGTTTGTTCGGGATAACCCTTGCACTGCTTGTGCAAAATATTGCAACGGAAAAGGATCATCTTTGTACTGCCTCGAAGAATGTGTTGACTATTCGGAAGATAGAGGAACTGATTGTATTCTTCTGCTCAGCACATGCAGAAGGGTAAGTGCCAGGCTGCACATTCCTAAAGCATGAAAAGGGTACATCAAGAGAGGTCTTTAGCCATCAGTCCCACAATTTAACAAGAGGAATAGGTTTAATATATCCAGTGGATCCATGCTGGCTCTGCCGAACATTGTGCCGCCCTAGTGGAAGTACAGAGATGTCAGGGGACGTGAATACCCGCTGGGAAGCCTCAACCTGTATAGTTCCCTGAAGCAGAAGGAGACGTAGAAGCAGTGTCACATCCCGCGCTGGTTTGTCCAACCTCCGAACGGATATTGAGCTTTTTGTTTGCGGTTGTTAGTTATCGAGGAATGATGTTTGTATCATCTGCTGTCTTTGAACAATAAAGCTTCAATTCCTTTACCAAAACGGTATCAGATCGAATTGATTAGAGAATTACCGTGCTCCAGTAACGGGATATAATTCCAACAGCTATGTAGACTTTACCAATCACTGCTCTCCCGAAGGGTATGCGGGGGGTGGGAGCGGCGGGGGCGAGTGTGGACTTTACCACTCACTGCTTCCCACAGGGGTGTGTGGTGAAATAATGTGTACTTTCTGCTCACTGCTCTCCCACCTGGTGTGTGGTAATAATATGGACAGTCCCGGTATCTCATTCACCTCCCTCCTCTTTCAGACGCTGGTCATCGGCACCTTGAATTGTTGTTTGTTTTATTACCTTTAAAATTCTCCAATATGGTGAAACATTTGTTGCAATTAGTAATGACATATTATGTTACAACTTGTACTTTCTTGAGATATAAACTTGACAAACGCGGTAAATGAGTTGATAAATATCCGCAGGCTATAAAGGATTCAGTGATTGCAGAATGCACGGTGCATGGGACACCGCAGCTTGGCGGAGAGAGACTCAAACTCCATGGGCATGATTTTAGCTTGGAGCCGGGCAGGGGCGGGAGGCTGGACTTCCGGACCCGCATCCTGGAAGTACGTGTTTCCCAGATGCCGATATGATTTTGACAGATGATGGACATCGTTTTCCACCCCCTCCCCCCCACCGGCCTGATTGAGGGAAGAAGAGCAAGGAAGAGGAGATGTAAAGGTAAGTGTCAAATGGTCGGGCGTGTGGGGGCGGGGCATCTGTGGGGGGATGGGGCAGGGATTCAGCGGGGGATTCGGGGATTGTCGGGGTGGCAATGGTGCTGTCATGGTTCATCAGGGAGTGTCGCGAGTCATCGGGTGTTTTGTGGAGGTCATTGGGTGCATTCGGGTGTGGTCAGTCATTGCGAATGGTCAGTCACAGGTTTCGGTCACTCATGAGGGTGAGTTGTTGGCAATCGTTGGGGAGGGGTTGGAGATGGTGTGGGGGTCGGAGATCGTGGGAGGGTCGGATATTATGGAGGGCCTCGGAGATCGTGAGGGGGCCGGAGATCGTGAGAGAGTCGGAGATCGTAGGCGGGGTGTCGGCGATCGTGGGGTGTCGGATAAGGTGGCGGTGGGTCAGCAATCGTGAGGGAGGTTGGAGATCGTGGGGAGAGGTCATAGAACCACAGAAAAGATAGAGCACAGAAGGGGGCCAATCGCCCCATCGTGTCCGTGCCGGCTCGAAGAACAACCAGGTGCCCATTTTAATCTCACCAGGTCGTTCGATCTTCTTTATAGGGTTGCTGCAGGCAGGCTTGTTGAGCCTGAGAAAGCACTCCTCCTCCTTTGGGCCCACAAGCTGTGCTACGAAGGCACTTACCTGCAGTTCCGGGCATTGTCACCTCCTTTCTCAATTCGTGAAGTAAAAGGCCCCGGAATCCCAGCCCTCAGGCGTAAAAATAAAGAAAAACTCTCAAAATGGCAGCCCGCAGCCTTGTTGAAAGTTTTTCATGCCCTGAGAGCTGGTTGGACGCCCGCCCTTCGTCCCGTGATAACCGGAAACGGACGGATTGAAGGCGAGTTGGGGGTGGGTTTCAGATTTTGCAATTTTTACTGCCTCCCCCCAACCTTAACCCGCTTGTTTTTACAGGCCAAAATCATGCCCCAGGTGTCACAGAACGGACTCTTCTCTTAGAAAATCGTCAGATCTTCTAACTATTTCATGAATTTAACACTTGCTTTAAAGGGATATTTCAATATATTCTTCAACTGCTTTCTGAATTTAGTCTGGGTAACGACATAAATACAAGTGTTTGTGCAGCAGCTCAGGAGCTGGAGCATGAATCCCAGTTCTTGTATAAACAGAGGGAGCAATACAGACTCGTACCCCAAATACCACATCCGGTTCGATATAGAGAACACCATAAACAGCACCCATAACAGGATGAAATTCCCTGATATTACGAAAAGTAAAATGATGGATTTCCTTCGGCTCTCCATCTCTGGGTCTCTGGGACTCTCTTCACTGCTGTGACCCCGGAGTCTCATGCGGGCTCTGCTGGCCATTAAAATGTGTCTGACGGTTAAAGCATTGAGCAGCAGAATCAGAACAAATGGCACACACGGAGTGAGGATATTGTGAAGGAGTTCGATTACTGACCACGCACGTGAATACAGAACACTGATTGTTACACCACAAAACCAGGGGTTATTGTAAAGCCGATACCGACCTATGAACATAAAGTACCAGGTGGTGTTCTTCAAACAACCCAGCACAGTAACTGTTCCGAGAACCACAGCCGCCGTTTTCTCGGTGCAATATTTCGTTTTCAGCTTCTCACAACAAATGGCCACAAATCGATCAAAGGTGAAAGTGACCGTGAACCAGACAGAACAGTCGGCGGCTGCAAAAAGCAGGACGGCGTGGATATTACACACGTGGATGGACCACAAGAACTCAAACTGACCCTGATAACGAATTGGAATTTGCCTGAGCATCAGATCGGTGATAACGACCAGTAGATCCGCAGTTGCCATAGCCACCAGGTAGCGAGTGACGCATTTGGAGAGACCGCACTTTCCCCGAGACAGGATGATCATCGTCAAGATGTTAACTGTAAGGAAGGGAAATCAACAGGGAAATTATATATCAGGATGGTAGACCCTGTAAATAATAGTAAATCTCTGGAGCCCTGCAAATATTAGTGCCCTCGCCGGAACCATTGTAAGTATTAATGCCGTCTCTAGAACAATTGTAATTATTACTACTGTCTCCGGAAGCACTGTAAATATTAATCCCGTTTCTGGATCCCCTGTAAATATTAGTAACGTCTCTGGCTCCTCTACAAATATTAGTACTGTCTATGGATCCCCTGTAAATATTAGTCCCTTGTCTAGATCCCCTGTAAATATTAGTACTGTGTCTGGATCCCTTGTAAATATTAATACCGTCTATAGACCCCCTGTAAATATTAGTACCGTGTTTGGATCCCCTGTAAATATTAGTACCGTGTCTGGATCCCTTGTAAATATGAATACCGTCTATAGACACCCTGTAAATATTAGTACCGTGTCTGGATCCCTTGTAAATATTAGTACCGTGTCTGGATCGCCTGTAATTATTAGTACCGTGTCTGGATCCCTTGTAAATATTAGTACCGTGTCTGGATACCCAGTAAATATTAGTACCGTCTATAAACCCCTGTAAATATTAGTACCGTGTCTGGATTCCCTGTAAATATTCATACCGTGTCTGGATTCCCTGTAAATAATAGTACCGTGTCTGGATTCCTTGTAAATATCAGTACCGTCTATAGACCCCTGTAAATATGAGTACCGTGTCTGGATTCTCTGTAAGTATTAGTACCGTGTCTGGATCCCCTGTAAATATTAGTACCGTCTCTGGATCCCCTCTAAATTTTCGTATCTTCTCTAGATCACCTGTAATTATTAGTAGCATCTTAGGATCAGCTCTAAATATTAGTACCGGCTTTGGATCTCGTCTATGTATTAACATCTTCCCGAGATCCCCGAAGCTATTAGCACCGTCTCTGTACGCGCTGTAAATATTTGTAACGCGGCTGAACCCACCGAAAATATCTGTACCCCCTCTGGACCCGCTAAAAATGTTAGTACCGACTCTGGATCATTTGTAAATATCACTGCCGTTCTGGGATTCCATCGAATTGTTAGTACCGTTACTGGATCCCCTGTAAATACTGGTACTGTTTCTGGATCACCTTTAAATATTAGTACCGTCTCTGGGTCCGCTGTAAATATTAGTACCGTCTGTGTTCCCTGTAAATATTAGTACCGTCTCTGTGTTCCCTGTCAATATTAGTACCGTCTCTGGACTACCTGTCAATATTATTTCCGACTTTTATCCCCTGTAAGTATTGGTACCTCCCTGGATCCCCGAGAAGTATGAATAATGACACTGGAACCCCTGTAATTATGAGCCCCATCCCTGGAGCCCCTCTAAATATTAATACCGTCTCTGGACCCCCTGTAAATATTAATGCCGCCTCTGGACGCGCTGTAAATATTATTAGCGTCCTTGAAACCCCTGCAAATATCAGTTCCGCCTCTGGAACGCCTGTAAATGTTAGTACCGATTCTGCATCCTTTGTGAATATTAGTATCGTTTTTGGATCCCCTGTAAATGTTAGCACCGTGTCTGGATCCCCCGTAAATATTAGTGCAATCTCTGGTTCCCAAGTAATTATTAGTACAGTCTCTGGACCCCTTGTAAATAATGTTACCGTTTCTAGATCTTCGTAAATATTAGTTCTGTCTTTGGATCCTCTGTAAATATTAGTGCCGTCTCTGGGTCCCTTGTAAATATTAGCATCGTTTCTGAATCGCCTGTAAATATTAGTAACGCCACTGGATACGCTTTACAAATGAGTACAATCTCAGGATCACCAGTAAATATCAGTGCCATCTCCGTATCCCCTGCAAATGTTAGTTCCATCTCTGGATTCCGTGTAAATATTACTACCGTCTCTGGATCGCCTGTAAATATTCGTAACATCTCTGGATCCACCTGTAAATATTCGTACTGTCTTTGGATCCCCTGTAATATTAGTACAATCCTTCGACCCCCTGTAATTATTAGTACCGTCTCTGGACCACTGTAAATTTTAGGACCGTCTCTGGATACACTGCAAATATTGCTATCGCCTCTCTATCCCCTGTATTATTGGTACTATCCCTGGATACCCTGTAATTATTTGTACCATCCTTGGCTCTACTGTAAGTGTGAGTACAGTCTCGGGACCCCTTGAAAAATATTAGTACCACCTCGGGACCCCTGTAAATTTTAGTACCGTACCTGGATTCCCTGTAATAATCAGTAGCGTTATTGGATACGCTTTAAATATCAGTACCGTCTCAGGTTTGCCAGTTATTAATAGTACCGTCTCTGTATCCCCTGTAAATATTAGCAACGATTTTGGATCCCCAGTAAATGTTAGTACCGTCTCCCGATTCCCTGCAAATAATATTACCGTCTCTGGATTGCCTGCAAATATTAGTAACGTCTTTGGATGCCCTGTAAATATTAATGCCATCTCTGGATCCAACTGTAAATTTAAATGCCGTCTCTGTATCCGCTGTAAATATTAATACTGTATCTGCATCACATATAAATACTTGCACCGTCTCTGCATCCCCTCTATATAACGGAACCGTCTCAGGATGCCCTGTAAATATTATTGCCATCTCTCGACCCAGGTAAATATGAATACGCTCTCTGGAACCCTGCGGAAATATATCACCGTCTCTGGATCCCCCTGTTAGTACTGTTAATGGATCCCCTGCAAATATATTATCGTCTCTCGATCCACTGTAGAGCTAGTGCCGCCTCTGCATTCCCTGTAAATATTAGCAACGTCCCTGGTTCAACTGTAAATCTTAATACAGTCTCTGGATCCCCTGCAACTATTATTACAGTAACAGGATCCCCTGTAAACATAAGTACCGTGTCTGGATCCCCTGTAACTATTATTACAGTAACAGGTTCCCCTGTAAACATAATACCGTGTCTGCATCCCCTGTAACTATTAGTACTGTAACAGGTTCCCCTGTAAACATAAGTACCGTGTCTGGATCCCCTGTAACTATTATTAGAGTAACAGGTTCCCCTGTAAACATAATACCGTGTCTGCATCCCCTGTAACTATTAGTACTGTAACAGGTTCCCCTGTAAACATAAGTACCGTTTCTGGATCCCCAGTAACTATTAGTACAGGAGCAGGTTCCCCTGTAAACATAAGTACCGTTTCTGGATCCCCAGTAACTATTAGTACAGTAACAGGTTCCCCTGTAAACATAAGTACTGTGTCTGGATCCCCAGTAACTATTAGTACAGTAACAGGTTCCCCTGTAAACATAAGTACCGTGTCTGCATCCCCTGTAACTATTAGTACTGGAGCAGGTTCCCCTGTAAACATAAGTACCGTGTCTGGATCCCCAGTAACTATTAGTACAGTAACAGGTTCCCCTGTATACATAAGTACTGTGTCTGGATCCTCAGTAACTATTAGTAGAGTAACACGGTCCCCTGTAAACATAAGTACCGTGTCACGATACCCTATAACTATTAGTACCGTAACAGGACCCTCCCTGTAAATATCCGTACAGTCTCCAGAACCCCTGTAAATATCGATACCATCTTTGGACCCCCTGTAATTATTAGTACCATCTTGAGATATCATGTAAAAATTAGTAATGTGCGTGGGTTATACTTTCAATATGAGTACTGTTTCTAGATCCTTTGTATATTTTAGTAACATCTCAGTATCCCCTGTAAATATTAGTACCGTCTCTGGTTCCACTGTAAACATTAATAACGTTTCTGGATCCCCTGTAACTATTGGTACAGTCATTGAATCCTCCTGTAAATATTAATAGCGTCTCTGGATCACCTGTACATATTAGTATCATCTTTGGACCCCCTGTAAATATTAGTACCGTCTCTGGATCCTTCTTAAATATTAATACCGTCTCTAGATAACATTTAAATATTAGTACTGCTTCTGGATCCTTTGTATATATTAGCACTATCGTTGGATCCCCTGTCAAAATTAGGACAATTTCTGTGCCTCCTGTAATTAATAGTACCGTCTCTCGATCCCCTGTAAATATTAGTATCATCTCTGGGTCGGCCTATAAATACAATTTATGTCTCTGGATACACTGTAAGTAATAGTACCGTCTCTGAATCCCCTGTAAATATTATTAACGCCTCTGGATCAACTGTGAAATTTAGTGCCATCTCTGGATCGCCTGTACCTATTTGAACCCTCTCTGGATCCGCTGTGAATATTAATAGAAAATCAGGATCCCTATCAATTTTCGGACCATCCCTGCATTCCACTGTAAATAATAATACTGCGCTGGATTCACTGCAAATATTATTACCGTCTCTGGATCCCTTGTTAAAAATAATACTGTCTCCACATCACCTTTAAATATTAATACCGTCTCTGGATCCCCTGTAATTATTAGCATCATATCTGGATCCCCTGTAAATATTAGTTCCGACTCTGGATCCGCTGTAAATATTAGCACCGTCTTGGATCCCCTCTAAATATTAATACTGTTTCCAGACCCCTGTAAATATTTGAACTGCCTCTGGTTCCCCCGGAAATATTAGTTCCTTCTCTGGATCCGCATTAAATATTAGTACTTTCTCTAAATCCCTTGTAAATATTATTACTGTCTCTGGATCCACTGCTAATTCCGTATTTTCTCTGAATCCCCTGTAAATATTAGTGTCACCTTTGGATTCGCTGTGCACATCATTACCGTCTCTGGATTCCATACAAATATTAATACCGCCTCTGGATAACCTTTAAATATTAGTACTGTTTCTGAATGCTTAGTATATACTAGTGCCATCTCTGAATCCCCTGAAATTATTCGTTCCATCTCTGGATCCTCTGTAAATATTAATACAGTCTCCGGATCCCCTGTTAATATTAGTACCGTCCTCGGACCCCCTGTAAACATTGGTACGATCTCTGGATCCCTTGTATATTAGGCTTAACGCACTCAGAAAATCCACGTAAATACATCACCCATCGCTGTTCCCCCCCCCCTCCAATATATCTCGCATCCCTTTTACTCCCATCCATATATCTCCCATCCCGGCTACCCACATCAATATATTTCCCGGGTAAACCCTTTAATTTTTGAGCAGAATATAAAGACTTACCATCATATTGTACAGCATTGTTAAATAATTACCATCATATCGTACAGCAACAAGTGCAGGACAGGGAACAACATGATCAGTAATACATTTGAACTTCGTTTATAGAATTATTAGCTGGATATAGAGAATTACCCGGAACACCAATGGCAGCGATTGAGGGACAGGGAATGATAAGAAAAATAATACAGTGAAACATGGTTTAACGAATTAATAGCTGGATATAGAAACTTACCTGGAAAACCAAGAGCAGCGAGTGTGGGATCGGGAATGATAAGAAGAGTAATACAGTGAAACATGGTTTATGGAATCAAAAGCTGGATATAGAAACTTACTTGGAAAACCAACAGCAACGAGTGTGGGACATGGAATGATAAGAACATTAATACATTGGAAGATCGTTTATAGAGTGAATAGCTGGATATGGAGACTTACCAGTGACACCAACAGCAGCGAGGAGGGGATAGTAAATTACTTGTAGACCAAAAAGCACATAAAATATCCGATCTTCTAATGGCAGTGTATGATAATATACATACAGATATTGTAAAGTCCAGAATGGATTACTGTGATCTATTGTTCTCAGATTCCGACCCATTGATGTAACATTCCAATCCATTGTTCTTAGATTCCGACCCATTGTTGTAACATT
Organism: Heptranchias perlo; assembly: GCF_035084215.1. Lineage (NCBI taxonomy): Eukaryota > Metazoa > Chordata > Chondrichthyes > Hexanchiformes > Hexanchidae > Heptranchias > Heptranchias perlo. The sequence continues at coordinate 9,565,607 of NW_027139453.1, read as the reverse complement.
CCAATCTCTTGATCTCAGATTCCCATCTATTCTTCCCCTCTTTGTACAGCCGCTGATCCCTGTCAGTTCGAGAGGTGATGCTCCCATTGACACTATGGGATGACACATTGAAAGTAGTCGCTTATTAATAGCAGAGCGATATACTTCGGTGGCACAATTAGGGTCCGTGGAGACTGACATTGATTACAGTCACTGAACAAACAGAATCAGTTTACAACTTTATATCCAACAATTTTTATATCATAACGTATATTTTACCAAATATCACACAGATGGGAAGCCAAAAGCCCAGTATATTATTTTAATAAATATTTGGAAGAACAGAAACTATCAGACCCGCAGTCTGACAGCAGGGATGTGAAGGGAGGGCAACTTCATTTACAGATTGCCGATTATTTCTGAGTGAAACCCTTTAATTTCAGAGAGTTCTTACATACTTCTCAAGGGTTAGGTTTACACTTAGAGATGGAAACAGAACCATTCTACTAGTCAGTTTGGTGACCATTCTGTGAATCTTGGTGCAATCTCTGGACACCCCGGAAATATTGGCAAATCTATGGATCCTCTTGTAAATACTGGGCAGTCTTTTTGGATCTAACTGAAAATAATGGCACCATCTTTGGATTCTACTGGAAATATTCGCGCAGTCTATAGATTTCCCTGTAAATATTCCTACAGATTATGATAAAGCCTATGGTTACTTTGAAAAATATTGATCCGCTTCTTGATTTTCTGACACAACCTGTGGACGGTCTGAATGTGTACACTACCTAGTAACATTGTAAATATTGAACCACTCCCATAGGTCCCTGTAAATAATGACATGGTCTGGGTAAAGTTTGAATGTGTACAGTCCCTGGTACCCCATTATACATTGACCCACTCTCACAGACCCGTGTAAATACTGGCATAGTCTGGGGAATCCCTGAATACCTGAATGTCTGTAGTAAACTTCACCAACAAAATATGATACAGCTCCCCTTGCCCCCAAAACTGGTAAAGTCCATTTCCCAAAAAATCTGATACAGCCCACACACCACCAATCTGATACAGTCCCTTCGCCCAAATGATGATACAGCTCCCACTCCTACCAAAATCTGACACTGTCCACTCTCCCAAAATCTGACGCAGTCCCCTTCCCCCAAAATGTGACACAATTCCCTCCACACAAAATCTGACACCGCCCACCTCCACAGAATATCTGACACCAGCCGCTCCGTAAAAACATATAACGGTCTTCAAAATCTGGCGCAGTCCATTCTGGAAAAAGTCTGACACGGTCCATTGCCCCGAAATCTGAGAGACCCCCCAAATCTGATATAGCTCACCCTCCCCCCAAGATCTGACACAGTCCTCCTCCCCCAAAAATCCGAGTCAGTCCCCTTCGCACAAAATCTGACACACCACAAACTGACACAGTCCCCTCCACCTGAATCTGACACACTCCCTTCCACCAGAATCTGACATCGTCCCCTCCACCAGAATCTGACACTGTCCTCTCCACCAGAATCCGACAAATTCCCCTCCAACAGAATCTGACACAGTGCGCTCCACCAGAATCTGACACTGTCCATTCCACCAGAATCTGACAGAGTCCCCTCCACCAAAATCTGACAAAGTGCCCTCCACGAGAATCTGACAGAGTAATCTCCACCAGAATCTGACACATCCATCTCCAAAAGAATCTGACACAGTCCATCCCATCAGAATCTGATATAGTCACCTCCACCAGAATATGACACCGTCAACTCCAGAAGAATCTGACACAGTCCATTCCACCAGAATCTGACATAGTCCCCTCCACCAGAATCTGACACTGTCATCTCCAGCAGAATCTGACAAAGTCACTTCCAACAGAATCTGACACGGTCCCCTCCACCAGAATCTGACACTGTACATTGCAGCAGAATCTGACACAATCCCCTCCACAAGAATCAGACACTGTCATCTCCAGCAGAATCTGACACTGTCCTCTCCACCAGAATCGGACACAGTCACGTCCACCAGAATCTGACACTGTCCTCTCCACCAGAATCTGACACAGTCACTTCCACCAGAATCTGACACTGTCCCCTCCACCTGAATCTGACACACTCCCTTCCACCAGAACCTGACATCGTCCCCTCCACCAGAATCTGACACTGTTATATCCAGCAGAATCTGACAAAGTCACTTCCAACAGAATCTGACACGGTCCCCTCCACCAGAATCTGACACTGTACATTGCACCAGAATCTGACACAATCCCCTCCACAAGAATCAGACACTGTCCTCTCCACCAGAATCTGACACAGTCACGTCCACCAGAATCTGACACTGTCCTCTCCACCAGAATCTGACACAGTCCTCTCCATCAGAATCTGACACAATTCCCTTCACAAGAATCTGACACAGTCCTCTCCATCAGAATTGGATACAGTCCTCTCCGTCAGAATCTGACACCGTCCCCTCCACCAGAATCTGACACCGTCCCCTCCACCAGAATCTGACACAGTCCCCTCCATCAGAACCTGACACAGTCCTCTCCAGCAGAAACTGACACTGTCGTCTCCACCAGAATCTGACACAGTCCATTCCACGAGAATCTGACACAGTTCTCTCCACCAGAATCTGACACTTGCCCCTCCACCCGAATCTGACACGGTCCCCTGCACCAGAATCTGACACAGTCCATTCCACGAGAATCTGACACAGTTCTCTCCAACAGAATCTGACACTTGCCCCTCCACCCGAATCTGACACGGTCCCCTGCACCAGAATCTGACACAGTCCATTCCACGACAATCTGACACAGTTCTCTCCACCAGAATCTGACACTTGCCCCTCCACCCGAATCTGACACGGTCCCCTGCACCAGAATCTAACACAGTCCATTCCACCAGAATCTGACACAGTCCTCTCCACCAGAATCATCACAGTCACCTCCACCAGAATCTGACACCGTCCCCTCCAAAAGAATCAGACAAAGTCCTCTCCACCAGAATCAGAAACAGTCCATTCCAACGGAATCTGACAAAGGCACCACCACCAGACTCTGACACTGTCCCTTCCACCAGAATCTGACACCGATCATTCCACCAGAATCTGACATTGTCCACTCCACCAGAATCTGACATTGTCCACTCCACCAGAATCTGACATTGTCCACTCCACCAGAATCTGACACCGTCCATTGCACCAGAATCTGACACCGTACATTGCACCAGAACCTGACACCGTACATTGCACCAGAATCTGACACCGTCCATTGCACCAGAATCTGACACACATCATTCCACCAGAATCTGACACTGTCCACTCCACCAGAATCTGACACTGTCCACTCCACCAGAATCTGACACTGTCCACTCCACCAGAATCTGACACAGTCCATTCCACCAGAATCTGACACTGTCCACTCCACCAGAATCAGACACTGTCCACTCCACCAGAATCTGATAATGTCCACTCCACCAGAATCTGACACTGTCCACTCCACCAGAATCTGACACTGTCCACTCCACCAGAATCTGACACTGTCCACTCCACCAGAATCTGACACTGTCCACTCCACCAGAATCTGACACTGTCCACTCCACCAGAATCTGACACTGTCCACTCCACCAGAATCTGACACTGTCCACTCCACCAGAATCTGACACTGTCCACTCCACCAGAATCTGACACTGTCCACTCCACCAGAATCTGACACTGTCCACTCCACCAGAATCTGACACTGTCCACTCCACCAGAATCTGACACTGTCCACTCAACCAGAATCTGACACTGTCCACTCCACCAGAATCTGACACTGTCCACTCCACAAGAATCTGACACTGTCCACTCCACCAGAATCTGACACTGTCCACTCCACCAGAATCTGATAATGTCCACTCCACCAGAATCAGACACAGTCCACTCCACCAGAATCAGACACTGTCCACTCCACCAGAATCTGACACTGTCCACTCCACCAGAATCTGACACTGTCCACTCCACCAGAATCTGACACTGTCCACTCCACCAGAATCTGACACTGTCCACTCCACCAGAATCTGACACTGTCCACTCCACCAGAATCTGACACTGTCCACTCCACCAGAATCAGACACTGTCCACTCCACCAGAATCTGACACTGTCCACTCCACCAGAATCTGACACAATCCACTGACACCAGAATCTGACACTGTCCACTCCACCAGAATCTGACACTGTCCACTCCACCAGAATCTGACACAGCCGTCTCCACCAGAATCTGTCAAAGTCCTCTCCACCAGAATCTGACACAATCCACTGACACCAGAATCTTACACAGTCCCTTCCACCAGAATCTGACACAGTCCTCACCCCCAGAATCTGACAGAATTCCCTCCAACAGAATCTGACAGAGCCCTGTCCACCAGAATCTGACACAGTCCTCTCCACAAGAATCTGACAGAATCACCTCAACGAGAATCTGACACAGTCCTCTCCACAAGAATCTGACAGAATCCACTCAACCAGAATCTGACAGAGTCCTATCCAACAGAATTCGACAAAGTCCCCTCCACCATTATCTGACAAAGTCCCCTCCACCAGAATCTGACACAGTCCTATCCACAGAATCCAACTCACTTGTTTCATTTCAGAATTTTTGCAGTGACTGAAGAATGATTTGTTTTAAGATTTTGGCAATTTTCTTGTAGAGACCAGGAATGACCCAGGTTTAATCCACAGTCTGTGCTGAGTTAGTGGATACCAGTTCGAACAATACAACTGGACTGAGTGCCGCTGCCGGAAGTCAGGGGGAAAATCCAACAAGGCTCCTGCTCTCGACGGCGATCCAGTGACCCCGGTATCGGGTGAGAACACCATCGGGGAACTCCACACACTCAACCTCAAGTGTCAGACACCTGGGCAGCAAACTGGTGGCAACCAATGAATGTGGAACTGAACCACAGTCTGAGTTTGCACTTTAAGGGGAGGAAGAGAGAATATTTGGAGAGGAGAAAAGAAATAAAAAGAGACCAAGTGATGATTTTCAAACAATGAGCTCAGAGAGGGGAAAGATTGTGTGAGACTGGGATTTACAGCTTTGGGGGAACAGGAGATGAAAGAATATTCCATGGAAACTAGAATTGCCTGTTCTGAATTTCAATCTTCCATTTACAGTGATGACTTATATAAAGTCCTTTTACAGGGTATTAGAAAGGGAGGATTTGCAGACGGGAAAGTCAAACCAAATATCACCTCAAGCTCTGACAGTCACTCCATTCATCAGGTCATGAATATCATCGGCCTTTGAATGTGGAAGGAGAAATGTTTGTCCGTTCTGTCTGTGGGAAAAGATTTCAAACATCAGTGTGACTGGAAAAGCACCGAGACACACACCCGAGTGAGAGTTCCAGTGCACTGACTGTGGAAAGAGCTTTAACCAGATACAGAGCCTGAAAAAACACCACACCTTTCACAGCGGGGAGAAACCGTACACGTGTTCTGTGCGTGGACGAGGCTTCAACTGATCGTCCAACCTGAAGGGTCACAGGACACCCGCACCACGGAGAAACCGTAGGAACGTGGGGACTGTGGGAAGGGATTCAATTTCGAGTCCCAGCTGGAAAATCATCGACGCAGTTATACTGGGGGAGACCGTTCACATGTTCCATGTGTCGGAAGAGATTCACTCTGTCATCACATTTGCTGACACACCAGCGAGTTCACAATGAGGATAGACCGTTCCTCCGCTCCGTGTGGGAAGGAATACACTAATTCATCGAAACTGCTGAAACACCAGCGAATTCACTTCTGACTGCAGGGGTTGGATTCTGCTGTTATTGCTGCAGTCAATCACCTCCAGGGCTGAACCATGTTCATTCCGATAGTTGGAGTTTGTTTCTGCGAATGTTAAGAAGCCCAATAACTGGGCTGGGGTTTAATATTCTGGATAAATGTAAAATAAATCATCTTTACTTTAAACACATTGTTGTAGATTTCGGTCTTTCCCACCTGAGTGTTCAGCATCACCTGACTGGAGCTCAGAAAGGACAATCTTGGGGGAGGATTGTACGGTGGGAACAGAACTTCACCCTGGACACAATCCTTCAGTGCCACACTGAGAGGGGCAAACGGCATTTTTTTCTTTCTCGTCCCTCTTTACTGACAACAAAGTCGTCGTGCGTCAATCTAGATGCGTCTAAGAAATGTATCCCAGCTGCTCTCTTCCGTGGTTCAGAGCTCCTGGACACGGAAAAGAAGACTCCTTTGCACCTGTGTTTACAGTCGGGAAGAACAACGGTGAATGCTGCAAACGTGTTCTCAGATCAGAGATTGATGTTTCCGTGATCTGTTTCACTGAAACGGCAGGCTTAAGATTCGAGTCTAAAGATGACTGGTTATTTAATTGTCACAATTATTTTCGCTTCAAATACAACCACTGCACCCTGCAGTGTCCGCAAGCGGAGGGCGACATTTCCTCCGAACTGGAATCACTGAATCGTGCAGTGTCCAACAGCGGAGGGCGACATTTCCACCTCACTGGAACCACTGAATCGTGCAGTATCCAACAGCGGAGGGCGACATTTCGACCTTATTGGAAACATTGCACCGTGCGGTACCCACCAGCGGAGGGCGACATTTGTCTATAATTGTAACCCTCGCATCAGTGAGCAACTTGGACCTTCAAAGGTAAAAGAAGCAAGTAAAACAGCAACCTGTGGAATTATTGTCACTGGGATATATGCCATCAGTGTTTTTATACTATCATTTCTTGTTTTTTTGTGAAAGATTGACTGCAATCTGTAGTTTTTGTTCATTTTACAAACTATGCTTGAATAAACTATACACTTTAGCGAATATCGTCAACACAGTTTAACAAAGACCTGATTTATCAAGTGTATCAGAGAACACAGAGTGGATTCTCGGGGGATTGGTCAGAATATGGGAAGAATTGAGTTATGACGATGGGACATGAGGGATACAAGGAAGTAGTGGAGATGGCTTATCTGTGATCGAGACAATGGGAATAGAGATGCCACATAAGATGACAAGGTCAAGCATGTTGTGGTGATTATGGGCAGCAGAATTTATATGGAGGGAGAGGATAAGAGAGGATAGGACCACAGTGAATTCAGAGGAGACAGTGCAAGGTTAGTGATTGAAATTTCCACCTGAACTTATAGCCTGGTCGTAAATTGAAGAAAATGAAGGAGACAGTCTGAGAGAGTCCAAAGTGGATGTTTGAGTCCTGTGGTGAGAAGAATTGAAGCTGTAGACCAGGTGGAGTCAGCTTGAAGCATCGACATTCAATGTCCCGCTTCGGGACAGTATGGAATAGGAAGTGATCCCAGGAAGTGTTCGACGGGCAGAGTATCAGTGGGCGTACAGCTGGAAGTTAGCAGGAAAGGTAACGGTGTCTGTTCATTTAACTGGCGACAGCACAGTAACAAAGGACGCATTATCCCTTTAAGCGCCGACCCTGCCTCGCTTCATTTTCTTGTGTCATAAGTTAATAATAAAATTCTTGACAATCCAACACATTTAATAATAAATGCTAAAATATTCCTGCTCACCACATAGTTGTCTTTTCCATTTGATTTTAAATACTTCGTTCATTTTTAATAATTAATATTTTGAAACATAATCCTTTATTAAAAGATAAATCAATAAACATCCCCGGCCCGTCTCCTTCAGTGTTTAAGACAAAGAGGCATTGGGTTTCGAACTGCCGCACTGTCCAGCAAAAGTCCCGTCCCCTCCCGACTGCGAGTGGACGATGAACAGACTATCGGCCTCGAGTTCATCTCCGCGCTTATTATTGGTGCAGAAATAATGTCAATCATCTACACCAATCAAGTTTGATTGATAGGCGGTCTGGGGGGAACTGTACTCCCAGAACAAAATTCCGGCCAGGTAACAGAATCGGAAACAATTGAACTTTCACATTGCTGGTTGAAATAAAAGGCTCAGGGCGATGCGTCGCTCCGGCCGCAGGTTTCTGAAAGGGCTCAGGGCGGCGGGTCGCTCCGGGCTTCAGGTTTCTGAAAGGGCTCAGGGCGGCGGGTCGCTCCGGGTCTCAGGTTTCTGAAAGGGCTCAGGGCGGTGGGTCGCTCCGGGCCTCAGGTTTCTGAAAGGGCTCAGGGCGGCGGGTCGCTCCGGGTCTCAGGTTTCTTAAAGGGCTCAGGGCGGAGGGGCTCTCCGGGTCTCTGGTTTCTGAAAGGGAAAAGGGCAGCGGTTTGGCTCCGGGCCTCCGTTTAATGTTTCATGTTAAATAAAAACAGAAAACTCTGCAATGACCGGGAGAATGAATACGGCCTATTCATATCAGTGGATCCCAGCGCGCAGGGGCGGTAGAGGTTTGCTTTCGGGTGCATTGTTTTAACGGGGGGCGGAGGAGGGGGGAAGAGACAGAGAGCGGGGCCGGGGATCGATACAAACCACCGGGAATGGACGCAGAGAGCGAGAGCGGTGGATCAATGCACACCCCGGAGGGTGGAGATCGAGAGCGAGGGCCGGGGGTAAATGCAAACTCCGGTGGGGGGTGGAAACAGAGGCTTCGGAAACCCGACTGTGGGTCTAATGGCGGCATCTGCGAGGATCTCTCCTCAGTGATGCCTCCGGTTCACCAGGGAACCAGCCGCCATCTTGGTAGAGGAAGTTGGGAAAGCCTCAGCGAACAGCACGGCGCATGCGCGGCCATCTTGCGACAGGAAAAAGTAGTGGGCGCGGCTTCAGGGTCCCAGTGACACGGAACAAAGAGTGGGCGGGGCTTCAGATCCCCCATGAGAGGGCACAAAGAGTGAGCGTGGTTTCAGTGTCCGAATGACTAGGAACAAATAATAGGCGGGGCTTCAGGGTCCCATGTTAGAGGAACAAAGAGTGGGCGAAGCTTCAGGGTTTCAGTGACAAGCTTCAAATTGTGGGCAGGGCAACAGGGTCCCAGTGACCAGCACCAAATTGTGGGCGGGGCTTCAGGGTTCCAGTGAGCAGGAAAAAAATGGTGGGCGGGGCTTCAGGGTCCCATTGAGCAGGAACAAATGGTGGGCGGGGCTTCAGGGTCCCAGTAACCTGGAAAGAACACCATTCACACATTTATTTTGTTTTCACTCTGCACACAGTGGGTGTAGAACTGAACCCAACCAGAGTAGAGTGAGGGACGAAACTGGGAGTGGAGGAAATGAATGTTGGAAATGGTGCAATAGGTTTGGGATTTAACACAGGGAGGGGGAAGGAATGTGTGGGACGGGGATTTACAGCTTTAGGGGAGCAGGAGAGGAAAAATGTTCTACAAAAACTGGAATTCTGTGTTCTGAATTCCTATCTTGTATTTGCAGTGATGACAGGGTATCAGAAGGGTACGATTTGCAGACGGGAAACTTAAACCAAACATCACCTCAAGATTTGACAGAGCCGCTCGATTCATGATGACCTGAATATCAGCGGCCTTTCAATATGGAAGGAGAAATGTTTGTCTGTTCTGTCTGTGGGAAAAGATTTCAAACATCAGTGTGACTGGAAAAACCGAGACACACAGACACAGCCTGGAAAAAAGCATCACAGCGTTCACAGCGGGGAGAAACCGTACACGTGTTCCGTGTGTGGACAAGGCTTCAACTGATCGTCCAACATGGAGAGACCACGGAGAAACCGTGGAAATATGAGGTCTGCGGGAAGGGATTCAATTAATCATGTGAGCTGGAAACTCATCATCAGCCGAGCTCAAACTGGGGAGAGGCTGCTCACCTGCTCCGTGGATGAGAAGCGATTCACTCAGTCATCCCACCTAGTAAACCGCGAGCGAGTTCAAACTGGGGAGATGCCGTTCACCTGCTCCGTGTATGAGAAGCGATTCACTCAGTCATCCCACCTAGTGAAACACCAGCGAGTTCAAACTGGGGAGAGGCTGCTCACCTGCTCCGTGTGTGGGAAGAGATTCACTCATTCATAGCACCTCACTGCACACCGGCGAGTTCACATGTGACTGCAGGGGTTGGATTCTAATGTTATTGTTGCTGTCAATCACATCTTGGATTGAATCATGTGCTTTTTCGCAGTTGGGCTTTGTATCTCCTGATGTTAATAAACCCAGTAACTGGGCTAGAGTTTAATATTTTGTTATCTGTCAAATAAATCAGCTTTGCGTCAAACACACAGTGTAACGAGTCATTAATCTCTCCGGGATAAGAGGAGACTATTTGATGTCCTGTTACTCATTTCTTTATATTGAGAAGAGCAATGGTTCCAACACCACTCTCTGTTTTCTGGCCTTTACCCAACTTCCTATCCATGTTGTTATGATCTGGAATGCACTCCCTGAAAGGTGGTGGAAGCAGATTCAATAGTTACTTTCAATATGGAATTGGATAGGAGGAATTTGCAGTGTTATGGGGTAAGTGCAGGAAAGTGGGACTAATTGGCTCGCTCTTTCAAAGAGCCGGTACAGACACGATGGGCTGAATATCCTACTTCCGTGCTGCAACCTTTCTATGATTCTTTCTTTGATTCTATGATTCTATCTGCGTTCTTTCTTCTCATGCCTCTGTGTTGTACCTTGGCACTTTTCACTCGAGTGCCTCTGGTTGCTCAAGTTCGAGCTGAGTGTAACTGCAGGGATACGGGGGGGCTGAGAATTTCCTGGATCGCACGTTCCAGGAGGTGGTCACCCCACAACCACAGAGAGTTCAGGAGGACCGTAAATGGGTGGCCATCTGGCAGGGTAGGAAGAGGTAGACAGCTCAGGCGCTCACTAATCGGTTTCAGTGCTCCATACCAGTGAGGATGACGCCACCTCGGGGGAATGCAATCGAGAGCACATCCACCGTACCGCGGAGCAAAGGACTACACAGGGTGGCACAGCCAAGTATAGAAATGCACACAAATGATAGGTGTTTGATAGTCAGGGGGATAGTCAGGCTTGTCTGCAACCGCCGGCGTAAGTCCCGCATGGTGGGCTGTCTCCCTGGTCCCAGGATAAAGGACATCACGGAAAGGATGCATTAGATTTTGCGTGTCGGACGGGGTAAAGCCAGAAGTCGTGGTCCATTTTGGAACCAATGATATTGGAAGGAAAAGGGTTGAGTTCCTCCAGACAGAGTTCCGGGATCTAGGGAGGAAGATAAAGAGCAGGACCTCAAATGTGATAATCCCTGGATTGTTCCCAATGCCACCTGCTGATAAGCATAGGAATAGTAGGATAAGACAGGGTAATGTGTGACTTGAACAATGGTGAAGGAGGGAAGGCTTCACATTCCTGGGGCATTGGGACCAGTTCTGGGACAAGGGAGATCTGTTCAAGATGGACGTCTTGCACCTCAACAGAGCTGGGCCCAATGTCCTCGCGTAGAGTTTAACTGGTGCTGTGGGTGAAAATTTAAACTAAATTGGCAGGAGGAGGATACAAGGATAAAATAATTAGAGAGGAGAAACAATGTGCAAAGAGGACTGGGAAAGATAAACAACATTAGCATAAAGAGTAGTTCAGAAATTGGAGGGACGATACAGGGGGTTACATGAGGCCAATTAAGATGAGTTTGGAGTGCATGTGCGTAAATACACGGAGCATGGTAAATGCGGTTCGTAAGATGCAGACACATATTACCACGTGGGATTATGATATAGTTGCAACAACGGAGAACTGTCGCATATATATCAACTTAATATTCCTGGCTATAAGCTATTCAGGACAGGTAGGGAAGGAAGACTAGGAGAGGGGGTGAGCGGGGCAAGGTTGATAGAAGATACTGTTACAGAACTGGAAAGGGATGATATAGCAGAGGGTTCAAAGACAGAATATACTTGGTTAAAATTAAGGAACAATAGAGAAGCCATTACGATCCTAGGTGAACACTATAGACCATTAAATAGTGGGAAGGAGATAGAGGAGCAAATTTGCAGGCAAATTACAGAAAGGTGCAAGATGTATAGAGTAGTAATAATGGGGGACTTCAATTATCCCAATATCGATTTGGAAAATTAGAGTGTAAAGGGAAAAATGGGGGAGGAATGTCTGAAATGTGTACAATGGAACTTTCTTGATAAGTTTGTTTCCAATACAATGAGGAATGAAGCAGTGCTGGATCTAATTCTGGGGAAGGAATTGTGACAAATGGCGCACGTTTCAATTGGGGAGGATTGGGGAAACAATGATCATCATATTAATTGGTACTTATGGAAAAGGACAACGAACAAATGTGAAAATACTCAACTGGAGGAGAGCTCATTTAAGCGAGTTGAAAGGGGACTAGACCCAATTCCACTAGGGGGAATGGGACAGCATCTAATGCTAGAAATAGATGACTAAGGATATAGCGACTAAAAAGACACAGAAAATGGAGGCTGATGATAAATGTTAGGCTCATAATAAAGTAGAGAATCAAGCTGAATATAAGAAGTACTGAGGAGAACTGAAAAAGGAAATCAGACGGGCAAAGAGTATGTATGAGAAGAGATCAGCGTGTAATATAAAAGGGAACACAAAAAGTTTATTGTAAACATGTAATTAGTAAATGGATAGTCAAAGGAAGGGTGGTGCCGATTACGGACCAAAAAGGAGATTTTCTTGAGCAGGATAAAAATAGATAATGAGGAGGTGCTTAAAAGCTTGGCAGCGCTCAAAGCAGAAAAGTCACCCGGTCCAGATGGGATGCATACTAAGTTGCTGAGGGAATTGCTGAGAATCTGGCCGCAATCTTCCAATCCTCCTTAGTCATGAAGGCGGTGCAAGTGGATTGGAGGTTTGAAAATGTTACACCCCGGTTCAAAAAAGGGGAGATGGATAAACCTGACAACGACAGACCAGTCAGCCTGACGTCAGTAGTGGGGAAACTTTCAGTGGCAATAATTGGAGGTAAAATTAATTGTCATTTGGAAAAAGTATGGGCGGATAAATGACAGCCAGCTTGGATTAGTTAAAGGAAAATCGTGTTTGACTAACTTGATGGAGTTCTTTGATGAAGTAACGGAAAGGGATGAGGAAGGTCGTACAGTTTATGTTTTGTATATGAACTTTCAAAAGTCATATTGTTGGCCAGAGGCTGCAGAAACCTATTGAGGTAAATTTGAAGTGCTAACAAAGACACTGACTTTTGAACTGAGGTGACCTGGAGTTCAGTCACTGGTCTGAACTGGCCACAACCGGTTTGAATTCGTTCCTCTTCTTACAGGGACAAAGGAACTGTGATGAGACACCAGTCCTAAATTTGAAAAGGAGTATGAGGTGATGCTGCCTCGGCCCTTGGAACAGAGCCAATCAGGGGTTGACATCGATCACTCCAGCAACTTTGAGCCAACCAGAGAAGACAGCATCATTCGAAAAGATAGACTTGGGAACAAAACTGAAGAATTGCTGGCTTGGTCCCGGTTTGTGTGTTTGTGAGGGAGACTCCGGAGACTAACCATTGTGGAAGTGGGAACCCTACGTCAGGGACGTAGAGACTACGTCAGGGACGTAGAGACGACGTCGGGGGTGAGAGAGAGAATTGCCTGGCCAGAAGTATCTCTCCTTTCCGGGTAATATAATATACTTTCTATTCTGTGACCACTCAGGGAGTGTTCGTGAGGAAAACCTAGTGGGTGTGCGTTTAAATCCTAATACTCAGGGATGTGTTAGTCAGGGAAACCTTGTGGGTGTGCTTTTAAATCCGAATACTCAGGGATGTGTTAGTCAGGGAAACCTAGTGGGTGTGCTGTTAAATCCTAATACTCAGGGATGTGTTAGTCAGGGAAGCCTAGTGGGTGTGTGTTTAAATCCTAATACTCAGGGTTGTGTTAGTCAGGAAACCTAGTGGCTGTGCGTTTAAATCCTAGTTTGAGTATAAAACTGTATAACCTGCTGTAAACTGCATGCCTATATCTAACGAGACGTATAAGCGGTATGAACATGATTTAATAACGTTAATAAAGCGAAGTTAGAATTAAGAGAGAATTGACTCTTCCTCTGTGTACTTAGCCAAAACCGTTAACCGGTGACTTCCGGTCAACATCTTTGGCATCCCCGGGTGGGCTCGAGGATAAATCTCTCCGTTGCGTCAGTGGAGCCTCGAGGCGAACCGAATTTGGCAAAGTATACAGAGAACAGGAGTTTGGGTTAATTCATAGTTAATAACGTAAGATGACGAAGAAAGGGAAATCACCAAGCACTGGGGTCTTGGACTGTTTTGACTGGAAGGGACTCCTTCAAAAATACGTAATAGGGAAGTGGCCGCAATACGGGGAGTATGCGGGTCACATTGGAGACAAGGGAACGCCTGTTGGGGAGGTCCTTTGGAAAATTGCGCAAACAAAGATGTCAGATAGGAAATTAAAAATGATACAAAAGTCCGTAGCAATCGGATGTCTACTTGAGGAAAGGATAGAATGCCGACAGCAGGCTGGGAGAGAGAAAGAAGAGACTCAGAAAATCCAAGACGAATTATAAGTAGAGAATAAAAAACTCCGTGAGGAGATCGCCCGCCTTAGTGAGAAGGTAACTGATCTACAGGGACAGAGAAGTGCAGATTTGATGCACATGAACCAATATCAGTTACAGTGCGAAAAATTGACGCATGAAAAGAGTAAGAGAGAGGGAGAAGCCCAAGCAGCTAAAGCTGAGGTGGAGAGATGGAAACAACAATGTAGTGATTTAAAAACTGCTATGAATGTGATTCACAGATCAGCTCAGGAGAAGCGGAGTAGTACTGGCGATCACACAACGTGTCAGAAACTGATAGGGAGACTGCAAGATCAGCTAGCCGCACAGAGAGGCATATTGTTTGTTTTTGCACCCGGGAGAGGTGAAGAAAGTGGTCAAGGGGATGTAGATTGGGATGATTCAGCAGACGAGGCGGATAGATACAGCAGCGGTGATGGGGAACCTCCACTCGGGGACCCACCGCCAGCATATGCTCCAGAGCCGAAAGAACCGTCTGCCCCAATGGCCCCTCTTGTAACCACTAATGCACAGGTGGGGGAAGATAGCCAGGATATGACATATTCCTCCCCACTTGGACTACAGGAACTGAGGGTTATTGCAAAAGATATTGGGACGTGTGCACCTGAGGATGATCCCAGGGAGTTGTTCCCAGCGGTCAGGCAACAGAGAGCGATACACGGCTTAGACGATGCTGAGGAAAGGAAATTAATCCTAATGTGCCTACACCCACATATACACTCAGCCCTACCGGAGGAACAAAAACTTGGTAGAGGCACGAATGAAGCCTTAAAGGACCAGATATTATCTGTCATGGGCGATAACAGAGGGGATCCACTGGAGACGTTAATGAAATGCTATCAAACGAAAGGTGAACTCCCCACGGTATTTTCGGCCCGCATTTGGGCGGTGTTTCAAGGGGTCTACGGTACGGGCTTATATCGGGATAATTTACAGCGGAAGGTTAGGAACCGATGGCTGAGAACACTAGTGTCGCATGGCACTGAGGAGTCGAGGAAGGCACTAGATCAGTTTGACCCCGCTGATGACACACATACGGAACCCTGGATAATTAGGAAGATGGTTAGAGTATGGGAAAGGGAAACACCAAAACGATCCAAGGCATCCGGGGACAGAGCGATGACTGTTAAAGATCAGATGATAACCTGGAGAAATGAAGGGAGGGGACCTACTCAGGGGGAACCCCCTCCAGCTTATCAGACAGTGGGATGAGGTAGAGGCAGAGGAAGAGGAAACTTCTCAGGAACGGGGAGAACTCGAAGCGAGGTGTCCAAATGCTATAACTGTGGCCAAGAGGGACACTTCGCAAGGGACTGCCCGAACCCGAGACGAGAGAATGCAGGTCGGGGATTAAATCAGAGCCTACCCGTGGAAGGGCCGAATAGACCAAGTCATCAGTGTGATACGATAGAAATATCAACGAGTTCCGGGTTGTACCCCGAACTGCAATGACGGTCTCAGGCCTCTCCGTTATGGGTGTGTGACGCGCGGTTGGATGACATGGGGAGACCCCTAGTGAATGGTAGGGTCGGAGGCCGCCCTCTTTCATTCCTTTGGGACATAGGGTGAACCCGAACCACCGTTAACACCACTCAGATCAATGACATAGATTGGAAAATTCAAAACAAAATTATTCTAAGTGGATTCACAAGGCATTCACAAGTGGGATATGTGAGTGTACCGTTGGAAGTCGGTGTGGTAGACATAGTGATAGAGCATTCAGTGGTTCTTATTAAATTACCCAGAGAACAAGAACATATATTAGGGAGTGACTATATGGCCAAAGCGGGATTTGGCTTCGACCCCATTAATTGTATGATTTGGCAAATGCCTTTGGGCATGGGCAGGAGAATCACACACTCGTCCCGGTGGGGGAATATCGGGATAGGATATGCACGATTGGGGAAATGTGGATAGAACCAGGAGAAATGAGTAACGATCGTGAAGTACAACAGATTATTGTACAAAACTCAATAGTATTTGCCCGACATAAACATGATTGTGGGAAAATGACCGGGAGTGTGTGTATACAAGGCCCAGAACCCAAACCACAGAAGCAATATGGTTTCCCAAAACAAGCAGAAGAAGAGATAGAGAAGGTGATACAGAGTTTGCTGCAGCAAGGGATATTAAGACCAATAGCTTCTACTAATAACGCACCTATTTGGCCAGTGAGGAAACCCGACAGTAGCTGGCGACTAACGATAGACTACAGAGAATTAAATAAAGTCACCCCGTTCACAGCGCCTATAGTAGCAACTAACCCAGAGACAATATTTCGACAAAATGAGGATGCACAGTGGTTTACGGTTTTGGACATAAGTAACGGTTTTTGGTCTATTCCACTGCGGAAAGAATGTCAATATAAATTTGCATTTACTTTCCAAGGACAGCAATATACATGGACCGCCCTGCCGCAGGGCTTTCTCAATTCCCCGTCCATTTTTCACCAACGGCTGAGGGAAGGGTTAAAAGGATTCTCAAGGCTTGAATGTCGAGTGCAGTATGTAGACGACTTACTCCTACAAACTGAAACCAAGAAGGAACATTATCAACTGCTAAGTTAATTATTACATTTGTTACATGACTTGGGATTAAAGATTAACCCTTAAAAAGCGCAGATCATGAAACAAAAAGTTACTTACTTGGGAATGATTCTGACGCCGGGAAAAAGGGACATTGACAAGCGAAGGTTAGTGACAGTTGGCAGACTCCCTGTTCCGCGGGATGTAAAAGGGTTAAGGTCCTTCTTAGGCTTGGTGGGATATTGCAGGAAAAATATTGATGGATTCGCCACAAAGGCGGCCCCGCTGATGGAATTATTAAAAAAGAATGTGGCCTGGGAGTGTAAAACAGAACACACCCAGGCCATGACTGATCTAAAGCAAGCACTAACTGCCACGCCTGCTTAAAAAACCCCAAATACAACTGAGCCGTTTTCATTGGAGGTGGCTACCACAGACACCACCCTCTCGGCAGTTCTATTACAGGAGACACACGGGAAATTACGACCAGTCGCGTACGCCTCACGTATGCTCTCACCAGTAGAGCAGGGGTATACGGTATGCGAAAGACACTTGCTAGCTGTATTTTGTGCAGTGCAGCATTTTACCTATATAGTGGGACTAAACCCACTAACAATATTAACAGAACACACCCCAGTACTGTTAGATGGAAGGATTAAGGATGGTTCAGTTAGCCAAAATAGAATCGCTAGATGGACATTGTTGCTGCAAGGGAAAAATATAACCGTAAAGGGGGTAAAAACCACTACTATGTTAGCAGACAACTTAGTTTATCAGTGATAAAATCATAGTGCCAATTGATGATAGAAAATGACCCCAAGGGCCCATTTGTATCAAAACAAAAAGGAGGGGGTAAGACGGGGCCTGAAAGCAGAAAGACAAAGGAAACAGGAAAGGAAGAACCCTCTTTTAGAATTTTTGTGGATGGCTCTTCATCAGTACAGGATGAGGAAATGAGAACTGGCTGTGGGATATACATGGAGGATGACCACGGACAGGAAAGATTTAGTACGGCTCTGAAATTACCTAACACTATGAGTGCGCAGGCAGCAGAACTAGCAGCCGTCGCATATGTGGTTGGTCACCCGGATATTTTCCGCCCAGATCAGTCATATATTCTGATAGCATGTATGTTTGTAATAGCCTCACAGAACATTTGCCCCTATGGGAAGCGAGAGGTTTTGTCTCAGCGGATGGAAGACCCCTTCCGTCAGCCCCGCTATTACGGTACATCATTGAAGAAGCACAGGGGAAAGGATATGGGGTCACAAAAGTGAAAGCTCAATCAAAACTATCTCCCGAAGGGAACAGAAAAGCTGATGAGCTAGCTAAACGAGGTGCTGTAAGTGGACAGGAATGGCAGCCACCGATTGGGGAAATCGGGGGCCAGAAAGAGAAGCAGGTCAAAGTAATGGATTTAACGGAGGAGCAAAAGAAAGACGGAGAATTAAAAAAAACTAATAGAAGGAGCAGAGTCAGACACATACAAAAGGCACAAGGGGGTCTATATTGAAGACGGAGTGGTTTTGTGTGAAGGAAAATTTGTGGTGCCAGAGTGGGGACGAAACCAAATAATCCACTGGTACCATGACTTATGGGGACATAAAGGGACGGAGAGCACCCTAGATAGGATAAAGGAGGTGTGTTGGTGGCCCGGAATGACAGGTGACGTGGAACACTATGTCAAGAATTGTTTGATCTGTGCACAACACAACCCCAATAGAAATGTTAAGAAAGGGGCCCTTCGACATACTAGACCAGTAGAAGGGCCTTGGACTAATTTACAGATAGACTATGTAGGACCGCTTCCTCTCACTCCAGGAGCATACAAGTACATTCTAGTAATAGTGGATACCTTCACTAAATGGGTGGAAGCTTTTCCGACCAGAACAAACTCAGACAAAGTTACTGCGAAAATTCTATTAGAAAAGGTGTTTACCCGTTGGGGTTTACCCCGAAGCATGGAATCGGATCAGGGAACACATTTTACAGCCCAAGTAATGCAAGATGTTATGACCCTTTTTGGGGTTCGACAGTGATTTCACATACCCTATAGAACACAGTCTAGTGGAATTGTGGAAAGAATGAATCGGACATTGAAAAACATGATAGCCAAAATGGTGCAGCAGCGCAAGACAACCTGGCAGGTCGTTCTGCCCTTTGTGCTGATGATAGTCAGGAACACCGTGGCTTCATCAACAGGCTACACTCCTTATAGACTCATGACAGGAAGGGACATGAGGGGAATGGAGTGGTTGGTAGGTTTGGATTTGTGTGAACCCGAGGTAGACCACATTATATCAGAAAAATGGGTACAACAGCGAGTAGAAACAGTAAAAGAAGCAAATTATGTAGCCGCTCACCGACAGGGAATGAAGAAACATCAAAGCAAGGCTTATTTCGATGCAAAAGCCAGCCGGATAGAGTTGAGCCCTGGACAGAGAGTAATGATTAGAATATACCAGCCCACCACATTCTTGCGAGTAAAGTTTGCCGGTCCCTCTGAGATAGTAGACGAAGCTAGTCCATCTGTATACAGGATATTAACGGCACCAGTTAAGAGTGGCTGGTACCACAATAATCAGCTAAATTTGGGAGGAGAAAAACAAGATATTCATCATTGGCATGTGCTGCTCGATGCTAACAATGTTCTGAATTCTGAAGGTCAGGGAGATCAAGAACAGGACCAGCTACAGGTCCAAGAGGAGGTGATCGAAAACAAATTTGATACTGTCCGTTCGCATACAGAGGCGAATCCAGGAAAAAAACGAAAGGAACATAAAACAAAAAGGGGGAATAAGTGGGTTCGAAGAAACGGACGGTTAGAATCTGAAACAAATTGGGAGCAGGATTTGGACGGTCTGGCTCAGTATATGGAGAGACTGGACTTATGATAGTACCTAAAAAAACTGTTCATAAGAGCAGAAATTACGCTTGTTTATTCCAGGTCCAGCCTAGAATGAAGGGGATGATGCATTTTGTTGCTATCGGATTGATCGTCATCAGAACTGTGGTTGAACCTGCCTCGGAGTCGTCACGACGAATGAACGTGCCTGAAGCAGTGTCGACGGCGGAAGGATATCCCAAGACCAGGGACAACTTTGCTCTGCAGAATAAGACAGTCCGAACCAACAAAGGGGAAAGAGAGGATTTAAATGTGTATTATACGGGAGTGGATGGGTTGGCGTGTGTAGGAAAGACTTTGGGTATACCGGAGGGAGCGTGAGTACGATTTTCATGTAACACAGTTCTAGAGGTGACATTATCGGTAATCCCAGAGGGAAATATTATTAATCAATTTGTGGGTCCATTTATTGAGCGACCATCGGGGAGCGACGGTCGAGGTAAAATTATGGTCCACTGGGACCACACCTATGTAAATATTACGTTGGGGCGGTGTTTCATATTCCCCGGCACGGAGGTAATTTGACCTACCCGTTAAAAAGAGTTCATAACGTGGGCAAGTATCATGAGGGTACTTGGATATCTTTGAGCAATCCACCATCTCATGCTATTGTAATGGACGGTGCTGAGAAAGGGGTAGATTTGTCAAAGTGTCATAAAGGAGGGAATCACTGGGCCTGTCCAGAAGCGATGACGAGACAGAGACTTACTAATTGTGGGGTCAGTACTTACGAAAATTGTTCATTGTCCATTTTACCGGTTAACAACCAGTCCTTTTTACAATACGCCCTTGTGGGTCAAACGTATTACATAGCCACAGCGGCTATGTACTATAATATATGATGGAAACAGTGCCTTCTGGAAGGACACAATGTGACCATTAACTATGTGACCTCAGACCTGGTTGTCGGTGGACAAGTTCTGCCTAAGCCAATAATGAGGATGGTAATAAACGAAAACCTCACAGTCCAACGTATCGATATCGACCAAGATCTGTGGAAATATGTTCCTACCGAACTACCACCCATTCCGGACCTGACTGCAGATTGGACGCAAATAGCGGAGGAAGCCAATGAGATAATTCATCAATGGACTAAACACACTAAAATAATTAAAACTCATGCTGATAAAGCAGATGAACTGTTACTGGACCCCGGATTCTGTTATAAGTTTTGTAATTGGGGATCTAATGTTCAAATACATCCATGGGTCAGGATTTTATCACATGCTGCTGTAATTGTGATTTTATGTGCATTAATACTTGTCATATTCAATGTATATCAGCTTAGAAGGTGGAAAAATGAAATTATGCAACAATTCAGTGTTAGTGCTATAATGAAACAGAAGAAGCGATTATCAACATAAAGACAGTGTGTGAAGTATATTTTATATGTTTCTGTTTGTATTTTTCCTATAACCATTTATATATTTTCTATAATCATATGATTTCGCGAATGTAACATACCCATTGGGGGACAATGACGGCCTCAGGAGTGGTACACAGAAAGGGAGAATAATGATCCTAAGATAGGCATCTTTGGATCAAAAGGGGGGAGATGTTGGCCAGAGGCTGCAGAAACATGTTGAGCTTAATTCGAAGTGCTGACAAAGACACTGACCTTTTGAACTGAGGTGACCTGGAGTTCAGTCACTGGTCTGAACTGGCCAGAACCGGTTTGAATTCGTTCCGCTTCTTACAAGGACAAAGGAACTGTCATGAGACACCAGTCCTTATTTCGAAAAGGAGTAATGAGGTGATGCTACCAAGGCCCTTGGAACAGAACCAATTAGGGGATGACATCGATCACTCCAGCAACTTTGAGCCAACCGGAGAAGATAGCATCATTCGAAAAGACAGGCTTGGAGTTAAAACTGAAGTATTGCTGGCTTGGTCCCAGTCTTTGTTTGTGAGGGAGACTCCGGAGACGAACCATTGTGGAAGTGATAACCCTACGTCAGGGACGTAGAGACTACGTCAGGGATGTAGTGCCGACCTCGGGAGTGAGGAAGAGAATTGCCTGGCCAGTAGTATCTCTCCTTTCCGGGTAATATAATATATTTTCTATTCTGTGACACTCAGGGATGTGTTAGCAGAGAAACCTAGTGGGTTTGCGTTTAAATCCTAGTTTGAGTATAAAACTGTATAACCTGCTTTAAACTGCATGCCTATATCTAACTAGACGTATAAGCGGTATGCACATGATCTAATAACGTTAATAAAGCGAATTGAGAATTAAGATAGAATTAACTCTTCCTGTGTGTACTAAGTCAAAACAGTTAACCGGTGACTTCCGGTCAACAAAAGTCTAGACGAATTTTCACTTTAATTTTAGATTTGCAGCAACCGCAGTATTTTGCTATAAAGAACCGAGATTGGTTTCACGGAAATCAGAATTCTTCTTGACAGACAAGGTCCGAAGGGAGGATTCACTGGTGACAGGAGAGCTGGCTCACTGTCACATGGATATTTCTGCAGTGAGCGACACCAGACTCTTTCCTTGTTTCCACAATGAATGTCGCTCCCTTTATTTTGTTCACATTCCAACAGGTTTCTGTGGATTTCTGAGCGATCATTAAAGGATCCCGCAGCGCTGCCTCCGTTGAGAAAAAACAGTTCTAAGCCGCATTTCGAATGCAGCAAAAAACCCATCAGTTTCTCGCTGTTCCTCAGCTCCCGGAGTGAGTGAGGCCGCGATCGGTGCAATATTCAGATGCCTGTCTGGCCTCGCTTACTGTAATCACCCGCTGTCGACGGAAATCACCGAATCCAGTCTCAGTCCGCGCGTTACTGCCCCTCCCCAGGAAAAAAAAAATATACCACGGCGCGACCAAACCTCCCCATTCACCGAGATCAGGCACATGAAAATCCGGGAAGCTTGGACCCTGGTCACTCGGTCTCCCACCAAAATTTACCGAGAAACAGAGTGAAAATGTCATTGGCCCACTGCGGGAAAATCAGTATCAGCAACACAGATCTTTCGGAGTCAGTATGGCCGAGCGGTCTAAGGCACTGTGTTTAGGTTGGATTCTCTCCTCGAGGCGTGGGTTCGAATCCCACTTCTGACATTTGGTCCTTCACCACACGCACGAAGCTGTTCTCTGGGCTGGAGTTGATTTTTACGAGGGGTTTTGATGGAGTTATGAAGAAGAAATTGTTTCCACTGGCAGGATGGTCGGCAACCAGAGGAAACAGATTAAAGATAATTGGCGAAAGAACCAGAGAGGGGAGGTGAGGATAAATTCCATTTGCGCAGCGAGCTGTTTTGATCTGGAATGCACTGCACGAAAGGGTGGAGGAAGCAGATTCAATTGTGACTTTGAAAAAGGGAATTGGATAAAAATTGGAAGGGCAAAAACTTGCAGGGCCATTGTGAAAGAGCAGGGGAGTGGGACGAATTGGAGAGCCGACATCGCCATGATGGGCTGAATGACCTCCACCTGTGCTGAAAGATTCAACGAACGCTGAGATGCAAAATTCCCTGCTACCAGAAGATGGCACGTTTGCCAAAAACATTCCCGCTCACCCCAGAGGACCGTTGGAATCATAGATTCATCGAATGGTTCCAGCGCGGAAGGAAACCAGTCGGCCCGTCGAGTCCGTGCCAGCTCTCTGCAAGAGCAATCCAGCTCGTTCTTCTATCGCCACAGCCCTGAGTTTTTTCCCTTCAAGTACTTATCTAATTCCCTTTTGAAGGCCCCGATTGAATCTGCCTCCATCACCCCCTCAGGAGGGTGATCATTCCTGTTCACAACCACTCAGTGTGTTAAAACGTGTTTTCTCATGTCGTCTTTATTTTTCTTTGCCAATCAGTTTCAATCTAAGTCCACTGGTTCGTGACAACACCCCCCCACCCACCGCCCCGCCAATGGGAAGTTAATCTCTATCTACTCTGTTCAGACCCTTCATGATTTTGAACACCTCTATCAAATCTCCTCTCAACCTTCTCTGCTCTAAGGAGAACAACCCCAGTTTCTCCAGTCTATGCATGTATCCGAAGTCCCTTATCCCTGGAATCACTCTCGCAAATCTTTTCTGTACCCTCTCTAAGGCCGTCACATCTTTCCTAAAGTGCGGTGCCCAGAACTGAACACAATCCTGCAGTTGTGGCCGAACCAGTGTTTTTTAAAGGTTCATCATATTCTCCTTGCTTTTGAACTCTATGCTTCTAGTTATAAAGCGCAGGATCCTGTATGATTTCTGAACCGATTTCTCAACCTACCCTGCCATCTTCAACGATCTGTGCACATATACCCCCAGATCTCACTGTCCAATGAAATGCAGCCAAGTTTGACCATCCACATTTAATAATAACTTTGGTAACATCAGTGATTCACTTAATATTGAACTTTCCTGTCTCCCTCCACCCACCCCCTGCAGGTACTGACTGTCGCTGAGGGACGGCCTCCACAAAGATAGGACGCCTTCTTGGCCCTTCACCCCAAGGTCCTTATCTTGTGTTTCAGAAAGAAGACTCGGTGTTAGCACCTACCGCAACTTCCACCAGGGGGCACTGCTGACCAGGAGTGATCGAGTGAGAGGGGGAGAGAGAGAGGAGAGACAGAGAGACAGAGGGAGGGAGAGATAGAGACAGAGACAGAGCGAAAGAGAGAGAGAGACGGAAAGAGAGAGACAGAGAGCGAGAGATAGAGAGAGAGGGAAAGAGAAAACCCGACAGAGAGACAGAGAGGGGGATAGAAACAGAGAGAGAAAGAGAGAGAGAGCTAATGAGAGAAAGAGAGGGGGTGAGAGAGGCAGATCGAGGGTGAGGAAGACACAGAAAGGGAAAGACAAACACACACGCACACACGGAGTCAGAGAGACAGCGATAGAGACGGAGAGTCAGAGATAGAGATAGATTGGGAGACAGATACAGAGAAGGAGAGGGAGAGATACAGATAAAGTGACAGATAGATAGACAGTGAGGGAGAGGCCGTAGAGGGAGAGAACGAAATAGGAAAGACAGAGAGAGATAGAGAGAAGGGCACACACGCAGAGAGTGACAGAGACACAGAGTGAGAAAGAGAGTGAGAGAGGGGGAGACAGAGAGAGGGAGAGAGAGAGAGAGATAGAGACGGAGTCTTATAGAGGGACAGAGACATAGATAGAGATAGAGTGAGACGACATAGAAAGCGACGGAGTGAGAGAGACAGAGAGAGCGACAAGGAGTTGTACACAGATATTGAGAAAGGGTGAGGCAGAGAGATTGAGAGAGACAGAGAGAGGCAGAATGGGACAGAGAGAGAGGAAACAAATCTGTAATGATAAAGAAAAACAAAGAAAGAGAGTGAGAGAAAGGCAGATAGAGAGACAGCGAGCGAGAGATATATAGAGAGAGAAATATATAGCGAGAGATAACGAGAAGGGGAGCGAGAGACAGAGTGGAGAGTGGGAAGAGGGGGAGTCAGTGAGAGAGAAAGACAAGAGGGGAGACAGAGAGAGAGAGTGAGACAGAGAGAACCACATAGGGAACGAAATAGAGAGACAGAGGAAGAGTGTATGGGAAAGATAAATAGAGACAAAGAGAGATAATGAGCGAGTAACATAGAAACATAGAAAATAGGATCAACGGTAGGCCATTCGGCCCTTCGAGCTTGCGCCGCCATTCGAAATGATCATGGCTGATCAATTAACTCAGTACCCTGTTTCCGCTTTTACCCATATCCCTTGATCCCTTTAGCATTAATAAATATATCCATCTCCTTCTTGATATATTTAATGACTTAGCCTCCACTGCCTCCTGTGGTAGAGAATTCCACAGGTTCACCACCGACTCAGTGAAGAAATTTCTCCTCATCTCGGTTCTAAATGGCATACTCCATATTCTGAGACTGTGACTCCTGGTTCTGGACTCCCAGCATTCGGGATCAATCTCCCTGCATCTAGTCTGTCTAGTCCTGTTAGAATTTTATATGTTTCGATGAGATCACCTCTCATTCTTCTAAACTCGAGTGAATATAGGCTTATTCGACCCAATCTCTCACGCGTCAATCCTGCCATCCCAGTAATCAGTCTGGTAAACCTTCGTTGCACTTCCTCCATGGTAAGGACATCCTTCCTCAGGTAAGGAGACCAAAACTGCACACAATGCTCCAGATGTGGTCTCACCAAGGCCCTGTATAACTACAGTAAGACATCCCTGGTTCTGTTTACAAATCATCTTGCAATGAAGGCCGACATAATATTCGCCTTCCTAGCTGCTTGCTGTACCTGAATGCTGGCTTTCAGCGAATGGTGTACAAGGACACCCAGGTCTCGTTGCTCCTTCCCTTTTCCCAATTTATCAGCATTCATGTAATAATCTGCTTTTCTGTTTTTGCAACCAATGTGGATAACCTCACATTAATCCGCGTTATACTGCATCTGCCATGTCCTTGCCCACTCAGCCAACTTGTCTAAATCACATTGGAGCCGATTTCCACCCTCCTCACAGCTCACATTCCACCCCAGCTTTCTGTCGTCTGCAAACTGGGAAATATACATTTAGTTTCTTCATCTAAATCATTGCTATTTATTGTGAATAGTTGGGGCCCAAGCATTGATCCCTGCGGTACCCCACTATTCACTTCCTGCACTCGGAAAAAGACCCGTTTATTCCGACAAACAGAGCGGACAAAGGAAGAGAAACAGGATGAGAGAGAAACAAAGAAAAAGACAGACAGACTGAGAGATGGAAATGAACAGTCAGAGAGGGAGAGAGAGAGGGGAAATAGGAAGGGAGAGGGGGCAGAGAGAGAGAGAGAGAGATGAAGCGAGAGTGAGAGAGGGAAAGACAGAGAGATGGAGAGATAGAAACAAAGATGAACAAGCAGCAACAGAGAGAGAAAAAGCTGAGACAGATTGAGAAAGAGCGGTAGAGGGAGAGACAGAAAGACAACGAGAGGGAAAGACAGATAGAGAGACAGGGACATCGACTGACAGAGAGGGAGTCAGTGAAAGAGAGATAAATAGAGTTCTGTCTCTATATCTGTTTAAAAGGGATGTGCTGTCAGTCCCGGATCATTCTGTGTCTGTTCAAAAGGGATGTGCTGTCAGTCCCGGATCATTCTGTGTCTGTTCAAAAGGGGTGTGCTGTCAGTCCCTGATCATTCTGTGTCTGTTCAAAAGGGGTGTGCTGTCAGTCGCGGATCATTCTGTGTCCGTTTAAAAGGGGTGTGCTCTCAGTCGCGGATCATTCTGCGTCCGTTTAAAAGGGGTGTGATTTCAGCTGCGATGACCCATAAGTTAAGGTCGTTTGACTCAAAATCCATTGGGCTTTCCCCGGGCAGATTCTAACCCTGCTCGCAACGCATCTTTTCAGTAATTCGAAACCTGTTATTTTTCATTCATCCTTTCACCCTGAAGATCACTGGACCTGAAACTGCTCAGAGTTCTCTCCAATACATTTTACTAACAAATCATTGGCCGTGTGGTTTAATGGATAAGCGGTCTGACTTCGGTATATGTTGTGGTGTAAGTACAAGAGTGCAGGTTTGAGTTCTACGGTGGTCGTTTTACACAATGAGCATTTCCTTTTCCGACATGTTGCGAATGTGTTTTGCATCCGTGCATTTCTCACTCAGAGTCTTCAGTCCCTCCGCCATTTGTCCATCCCGTGGCGAGAAAGGATCTCACACTGAAGTTTACTTCCAGTAGTTGAATCTACATTTTCAATAATCCCATTCCCTCAAAGAAGGAAGCCAAACAGAAGGAGGGAATAACATGGAATTACAGAGAATGTACAGGGCAGGAACAGGCCATTCGGTCCAACAGGTCCATGCCGGGTTTTATGCTCCACACGAGCATCCTCCCATCTCACTTCACTTTACTCCATCATCCTATCTTTCTATACCTTTCCCCTTCTTATACTCATCTAATTTCCCATTAAATGCATATCTGCTTTTCGCCTGAACAACTCCTTCTGCTAACAAGCTCCACATTCTAACCACTCACTGGGTAAAGAAGTTTCTCCTGAATTCCCGAGTGGATTTATTGCTGAAATTATTCATCGCAGTTTTGGTCTCCCCCAAAAGGGGAAACATCTTCTCTATGTCTACCGTAAAGAACCCCTTCATAATTTTAAATAACTATATAAGTTCATCTCTCGGACTTCTCTTTTCTAGAAAAAAGCAGCACAGACTGTTCAGTCTTTCCTGATAGTTATAACCTCTCAGTTCTGATATCATCATTGTAAATCGTGTTTGAACGTGTTCCAGTGCCTCTCTCGGCTTTTTGTAATATGTGGACTCGAACTGTGCGCAGTGCTCGAAGTAGGTTCTAACCAAGGTTCGACATAAATTTAACATAACCTCTCTGCTTTTGAATTCACTCCTCTAGAAATTAACCCCATTGATTTATTTGCACATTCTATGGCCTTGTTGACCTGCATTCAGCTGCCTCGGCCCGAAGCTCTCACCCTCTCTACCTCTTTCTCACCCTTTAAGACGATCCGAAAAAACTTCCCCTTTGACCATACATTTGGTCACCTGACGTAATATCTCCTTATGTGTCTCGGTATCAAATTTTGATCCATCGTGCTCCTGTGAAGCGCCTTGGGACGTTTTACTACTTTAAAGGTGGTGTGTCAATGGAAGTAGTTGTTGTTCTGTTGTTCTTGTTGCATTGCTGCATTTAATTATTTGTTAATCCTTTAAGTCATCATGTAAATTATGTAATCATCTTCAGTGAGTCTGTGCGACGTTACATATTCATTGTCCATTGTTCTTCTCACGGTTTGAATCTCACTATCGCTTCTTTCTTGAAACGTTCCCTTTCAGTCTTTTGCATTAATTCAGTCTTCTGACTATGTGCCCGGTGCCGAGAACATAACCAGTCTGCCCTTACAGATTGTGAGTCTATTAACGTTTGTTCACAGGTTCGAATCTTGTCCTGAATATGACCTGCTCATTTTCAGATTCCTAGTTTTAATATGTGTAAGAGTCTTTAATATTGAGAAATGTGTAATAAAGTTATTGGAATTATTTGGGTTTTCACCGCCTGGCCTACCCCTCTCCAGAGAGATTATTCCATCACACTATTGACTTGTGCCTTGCAGGAGGTGGTGAATGTTTGGGGAGTGAGGAGGTGAGCCACCTGCCACAGAATACCCAGTCTCAGACCTGCTCCAATAGCCACAGCATTTACGTGATTGGTCCAGTTGAGTTTCTGGTCGATAGTGGTCCCTAGGATGTTGATGGTGGTGGATTCGATAATGGTGATTCCATTGACTGTCAAGTGGAGGTGGTTTAGATTCTCCCTTGTTGGAGATGTTCATTGTTTGGCACTTGTGCAGCACGAATTTACCAGATTGATACCAGGGATGAGGGACTTCAGTTATGTGGAGAGACTGGAGAAGCTGGGATTGTTTTTTTTAATGCAGAGAAGATTAAAGGGAGATTTAATAAAACTGTTCAAAATTACGAGAGGCTTTGAAAGACTAAATGGTAAAAGAGGAGAACCTGTTTCCACTGGCAGAAGGGTCGGTAACCACAGCAAACAGATTTAACATCATTTACAAAACAACCATACGGGAGGTTAGGATAATTGTTCTTATGCAGTGAGTTGTCATGACCTGGAGTGAACTGTCTGAAAGGGCAGTGGACGTAGATTCAATAGTAACTTTGAAAAGGTAATTGGATACATACTTGAAAAGGAAATATTTGCAGAGTTGTGGCGAAATGGCTTCATTGCCCACCACCATTCACGATTGTCTGTTCTCGCCCCACCTGCCACAAGCCCAGACTGGCAGCAATGTGCTTCAGGACATGGCCAACCCTGTCACTGGTGATACTGCGGAGCCAATCTTGGTGATGGACATTGAAATCCCCCCATCCAGAGTACATTCTGTGATATTTCTACCCTCAGCGATTCAAAAAGTGATGTCCAACGTGAAGGAGTACTGATTCGTCAGCTGAGACAGGGCGGTAATGGTAATAATCCGCAAGAGGTTTGAGCTGAAGCCATGACACTTCATGGGGTCTGTAGGCAATGTTTGTACTCCCAAGACCACTCCCCTTTTCAAGTAGATATCCAATTCCCTTTTGATAGTTACTATTGAATCTGCTTCCACCGCCCTTTTAGGCAGTGCATTCCAGTTCATAATAACTCGATGCGTCGAGAAATTGCTCCTCATCTCTCCTCGGCTTCGTTTGCCAATTATCTTCAATCTGTGTGCTCTGGATATCGACCCTCCTGCCAGTGGAAACAGTTCCTCTTTTTTCCCCTATCAAACCCTCTCTTAACTTTGAACACCTCGATTAATTCTCACTCAACCTTCTCTGTTCTAAGAACAACCACAGCTTCTCCTGTCTCTCCACATAACCGAAGTCCCTCATCACTGGCAGCATTCTAGTAAATCCTGCATCATCTCCAAGGCCTTGACATCCTTCTGAAAGTGTGATGCTCAGAATTGGACACAATACCACAGCCGAGGCCTAACCAGTGATTTATAAATGTTGAGCATAACTTCCTTGTTTATTACTCTACGCCTCTATTTATAAAGCTGAGGAACCCGCATTATTTTAACAGCCTTCTGAACTGGTCTTGCCAACTACAAAAACTTCTAAATGTTAACCTCTGGTCGCTCCAATCCTGCACCCACTTAAAAATTGTGCCACTTAATTTATATTGTCTCGCGTCATTCTCCTTTCCGAAATGCATCACTTCACACTTCAACGTAAGCTGCGTAAATTTATAAACATTTACAGTATGTTTCTCTGAGTGTGTCCCTGTCTATATGATAATTGTGAGTATCTACAAATAGTGACAGGTTGTTTCTCTGAGTGTGTTAATGTCTATATGATAGTTGAATAAATCCATAAATAGCGACAGATTGTTTCTCTGATTTTGTCCCTGTCTATATGATAGTTGTGTGAATCTAAAAATAGTGACAGATTGTTTCTCTGAGTGTGTTCATGTCCATTTGATAGTTGTATGAATCTATAAAAGGTCCAGGCAGATTGGAAAACTGCTAATGTAACACCCTGATTTGAAAAGGGTGGTAGGCAGAAGGCTGGAAATTATAGACCAGTTAGCCTAACATCTGTGGTGGGTAAAATTTTGGAGTCAATTATTAAGGAGACAGTAGCAGAACATTTGGATAAACATAATTTAATAGGACAATGTCAGCATGGCTTTACGAAGGGGAAGTCATGTCTGATAAATTCGCTTGAGTTCTTTGAGGACATAACGTACAGGGTGGATAAAGGGGAACCAGTGGACGTAGTGTATTTAGACTCCCAGAAGGCATTCGACAAGGTGCCACATAAAAGATTATTGCTCAAGATAAAGAATCACTGGATTGTGGGTAATATTCTGGCATGGGTGGAGGATTGGTTATCTAACAGGAAGCAGAGAGTTGGGATAAATGGTTCATTCTCGGACTGGCAACCAGTAGCCAGTGGTGTTCCGCAGGGGTCGGTGCTGGGTCCCCAACTCTTTACAATCTATATTAATGATTTGTAGGAGGGGACCGAGTGTATCATATCAAAGTTTGCAGATGATACAAAGATGGGAGGGAAAGGAGAAAGTGAGGAGGACATAAAAACCTACAAGGGGATATAGACAGGCTGGGTTAGTGGGCGGAGATTTGGCAGATGCAATACAATATTGGAAAATGTGAGGTTATGCACTTTGGCAGGAAAAATCAGAGAGCAAGTTATTATCTTAATGGCGCGAAACTGGAAAGTACTGCCGTACAAACGGATTTGGGGGTCTTAGCGCAAGAAAATCAAAAAGTTAGCATGCAGGTGCAGCAGGTGATCAAGAAGGCCAACGGAATGTTGGCTTTTATTGCTAGGGGGTTAGTATATAAAAACAGGGAGGTATTGCTGCAGTTATATAGGGTATTGGTGAGACCGCACCTGGAATACTGCATACAGTTTTGGAGCCCATACTTAAGAAAAGACATACTTGCTCTCGAGGCAGTACAAAGAAGGTTCACTCGGTTAATCCCGGGGATGAGGGGCGGACATATGAGGAGAGGTTGAGTAGATTGGGACTCTACTCATTGGAGTTCAGAAGAATGAGAGGCGATCTTATTGAAACATATAAGATTGTGAAGCGGCTTGATCGGGTGGATGCGCTAAGGATGTTCCCAAGGATGGGTGAAACTAGAACTAGGGGGCATAATCTTAGAATAAGGGGCTGCTCTTTCAAAACTGAGTTGAGGAGAAACTTCTTCATTCATAGGGTAGTAGGTCTGTGGAATTTGCTGCCCCAGGAAGCTGTGGAAGCTTCATCATTAAATAAATTTAAACAGAAATAGACAGTTTCCTAGAAGTAAAGGGAATTAGGGTTTACGGGGAGCGTGCACGAAATTGGACATGAATTTAGATTTGAGGTTAGGATCAGATCAGCCATGATCTTATTGAATGGCGGAGCAGGCTCGAGGGGCCAATTGGCGTACTCCTGCTCCTATTTCTTCTGTTCTTATGTTCTTATAAAGAGTGACAGGTTGTTTCTCTGAGTGTGTCCCTGTCAATATGATAGTTGTATGAATCTATAAATAGTGACAGGTGGTTTCTCTGTGAGTGCTCATGTCTATATGATTGTTGTGTGAGTTTATACATATTTATAGGGTGTTTCTGTGAGACTGTTAAAGTTAACAGTTTTATTTTGTGAGACTGCGAAAGTTTCGAATGGGTCCCATTTAGTGTTCAGATGTTTCCAGGATATTTATCTCATTTGTTACTATTTTAAACGTTTTCCGTTGATTCCTTGGTGTCAATCCTTTGCTCCTTTTATTTTTCCATCTCCTCTGTAAACACCATGATATGTTTGGCTGTGTAAGGTCACTCTTTAGAAAACGTTGTTGCTGTCTTGTTCTAGTTTAAGGCCTGAATCGGGAGCAGCTCATCGTTCCATCGCCGGGATCCGAGCTTTTTAAGATTCTGTTCGTTCTGGAAAAGTTATTTATCGTGAAATTTGTACGCTGATGGCTTGGGATGGAATAAAATAGAGAACCAGATGCTGCGTTCCAGCTTTTTTCCGCTGTCATTCCTTGCTTTTCGCTGTCACTATCTCGTATTTGTTCCTCCTCTTTCGCTCAATACAGGAGGAGAAACTCCGTTCTCTCTGTTTTTTTTCCTCGATATTTTATGGGCAGTTGAAATATTCCGCATTCGCTTAACATCAGTTTAAAAATGTGTAGTATATATTATGCTAGGTTCTGTTGTGGAAAATTGTTATGGTGACAACAAGTCTGTTTGTTAAATGACTGTGATTAATGCCAGTTACAATGACGCTTAATTGTGTGACGTGGGGATTTTCCCCTGCTTTAAATAAGGAGCTCCCTTCGCCGTGTCAACTCAAACAGTCAGTTCATTGCTTTCAGCATAAAAACCATCATCCACTCTCACAGATTTAATATCATGGATTTGCAGCTCGATTTACAATACGTTTTGGAACAAATTTGGATCGGAAAAGTATTTTCGGATATCCAAAAGATATACTATCCCCTCCTCGCTGCTGCTGGTGTTCCTCGTAAGTTTCTACGTCCAGTTATTAATTCAATAACCCATGTTTAACTGTAATATTATTCTTGCTGTTTACCTTGAGATATTCAGTTATTAATGGCATTTTCTGTTTCAACTTTTTTTTATCTTTGTTAACGAATTGATTAATAAATAAAAATGCTTGCATATTTTTGCTGCTATTGGTGTGGCTGTTTAATCTCAATATCCAGTTAATAATTCTGAAAATCATGCTTAACTGTGTTTCTCTCCTTGTCATTTCCCAACCTATCCAGGCTTCTGTCGGCTATTGATTCTGTACTTGATACGGTGTTACCAAGATTCAGATATTCGATATCCAACTCCAGCAATGATATTGGACGAGTCTATTTATTGAACAACCTGCAGTCTACTCTCTACACTGGACATTTCTAACATTTCAGACGAATGTGCTCATGGTTTAGGACACTTTCCACCTTCTGCTCTCTATGGTTCCTTACACAGAGTCAGAGGACAAATCCTGGCACATCACACGCTTTTAAATGTCTGAAATTATCCGGTAATGGTTGAGTTCCAGTCATAGTATCTTATTAGGTACAGCACCGGAGGAGGACATTCGGCCCATCGTGCCTGTGATGGCTCTTCAAAAGAGTTATCCAAATATTATCATTCCACTTCTCTTTCCCATAGCGCTGTATTTTTTTCTCTTCAAGTGTTTGTCTAATACCCTTTTGAAAGTTACTATTGAATTGCCTTCCTCCATCCTGTCAGGCAGTGAATTCCAGATCATTGCAACTCGCTGGGTGAAACATGTTTCCTCATGTCGCCTCTGGTTGTTCTGCCGATCACCTCAATCTGTGTCCTCCGGTTACCGACCTTTTTTCCACTGGAAGCATTTTGTCCTTATTGACTCTTTCAATGCCGTTCATGATTTTGAACAGTCAGTGTCTCCATTCCGAACATCTCCAGTTCTCAATTAGTGTCGCAGTTTCTGCCGGTTAGAATAGGATTACAAGTATAATTTACATTCTCACAAACTGTTCATTCAGTTACATTGCAATATGTTTATTTCCCATCTTTGTTTTGAAATTACAGTTGAATCCTACGTCCGTCTGGCACAGTTGAGTGAATCTCTCAGTGAGTCCCAGAGTGTCCCTTTATTGACTTTTGCTGTAATTGAGGATAAGTGATCTCAGCTGATGGGAACTGAGGGACTGAGGATGAGAAAAAAAATTGACATTTCCTCGTCTATTTTTCTCTACAAGATTTCCAACCAAAAAAAACGCACCAGGACAAACCTCTCCCATTTGTATTCTGATACTTTACAAAAGCAATCTCCAACCACTTTGCCGATTAGATAATTCATCTGTTTTCGATACTAATCAATGCATTTAGTGGAACATTACATGGTCAATGATATCACACTATTTGAAGTCACAGCACATTCTTATTCATGTTATCGTGATGTTATTTGGAAAAAAGTTCCTTTCAGTGATCTGCACTTTGTGTATTTCAACAAAAAGGCAGAAAACTCAATCTTCAAAACACTTTTTGCAGCCTAGTTATCTTTACAACTGCAGCGCACATGTAATTATTATCTCAACATTTACACGAGTGCATTTTAAATCCAATTACCTGTAATAATTGCATTTCCAGGTTGCATTTTCTGCAGTTTTCTTTTGCATTGATTTCAGCTCTCAATATTATGCAACCGCATTAATATTCCACCCAGGAGCAGGAATCTAAGTGGCATTTCCCCTTCCCTAATACAGGGCACAGAAGCGAATCGCACCGCTCCAAATGTTGACTGATCCCGGGACACGAAGGATTCCTGAGAGGTTCTGGTGTTTCAGTCCCGGTGACCTCGGGTGGTGTTTTTATCTGCTGGGCTGTGGGCAGCTGTCATTTAATCTCTCATTGAGCTTCCACCTATTGCGTTCATGGTGTATTTGTTCCCATTTATTTATTGATTCCACCGATTATTTTTACAATTAAACCTCTCGTCAGCTCCAAAGGGAAAGGAATTAGATTCTATTATTGAATGTCAGGAATGAGTTGCAGATTTCACTCAGAGCTCCATCACACTGTTGTTTTTGTTAACAGCCTGATGTATAATTTCCCTGTTTATTTCCCTTCCTTACAGTTAACTTAGTGACGATTGTGATCCTGTCTCGGGGAAAGTGCGGTCTCTCCAAATGTGTCACTCGCTACCTGGTGTCCATGGCAGCGGCGGATCTACTGATCGTTATCATCGATCTGATATTGAGGCAGATTCCGATTGTTTATTCCGAACAATTTCTTTTCCTGTTGTACTTCCCCGTGTGTAATATCCACGCTGTCCTGCTTTATGCCGCCACAGACTGTTCTGTCTGGTTCACCGTAACTTTTACCTTTGATCGATTTGTGGCCATTTGTTGCCAAAAGCTGAAAACTAAATATTGCACCGAGAAAACGGCGGCTGTGGTTCTAGGAACAGTGACTGTGCTGAGCTGTTTGAAGGACATCACCTGGTACTTTATGTATGCGGGTCAATACATATTTGATAATGATCCGTGGTTTTGCTATGTAACACCCGGAGTTACTGATTCACAATTGTGGACAGCAATCGAACTCCTTCATTATATTCTCACCCCGTGTGTCCCGTTTGTTCTGATTCTGCTGCTCAATGCTTTAATCGTCAGACACATTTTAGTGGCTAACAGAGCCCGTAGGAGACTCCGGGGCCACGACAGCGGGCAGAGTGCGAGTGATCCAGAGATGGTGAGCCGAAGGAAATCCATCATTTTACTGTTTGTTATCTCGGGGAATTTCATACTGTTATGGGCAATGCTTATGATGCAATCTGTATGGAACCGGATGTTGAAATTTCGCGATGATATTCTACCACTCCCTGCATTTTTACAAGAATCAGGGTTTATGCTGCAACTTCTGAGTTGTAGCACTAACACTTGCATTTATGCAGTGACCCAGACTAAATTCAAACACCAATTGAAAAATGTGGTGAAATATCCCTTCACTATAATTATTAAATTCATAAAATAACGGGATGAGACGGAGGCTTTTCTGAACAGAACGCAAATCTATTTAAGATTGTGTCCAATCCACTCTACCCCGGTTTCATCCCAGAGTGGTATGAAGAGAGGGAGTCTCAAATTTAAACCGGGCCATAACACAAATCTGCCTGCCTAAAATCTAATTTGACTTGTCGGTGGAAGGAGTGCGAGTACATTCCCAGAGTTCGCCCAGCAAAAACTGAGATACACAGGCATCGTCCGGTGAACACTTACATTTCCACAGTTCGTCCAGTAAAAAATAAATTCCCAGGGATCCTCCAGTAAGCACTTACATTCCCAGGGATCGTCCATTAAACGCTCACATTCCCAGAGATCGTCCGTTAAACATTTACATTCCCAGAGATCGTCCGGTAAACATTTACATAACCAGAGATCGTCCAGTAAACACTTACATTCATAGAGTTCGTCCAATAAACACTTACATTCCCAGGGATCGTCTGGTAAACACTTACATTCCCAGGGATTGTCCAGTAAACACTGACATTCCCAAGGATTGACCAGTAAACACATACATTCCCAGGGATCGCCCAGTAAACACTTAGATTCCCAGGGATCGTCCAGAAAACATTTGCATTACCAGCGATCGTCCCATTAATCCTTACATTCCCAGGGATCGTCCAGTAAATACTTACATTCCAAGTGACCAACCAATAATTATGAATATTGCCAGTGACCATCCGGTAGACATTTCAATTCCCAAGGACAATACGTTAAAAACTAACATTCCCAGGCAACATCCGGTAAACACTTGCACTCACAGTGAGGATGTGATAAACAGTAATATTCCCAGTAATTTTCGGGTAAACACGTCAATTTCCAGGGATCATTCGATGAACTCGAGTAAATGAAAGGGTCCATTCATTAAAAAAATAAATTCCAAGTCACCATCCAGTAAACGCTTACATTCCCAGAGATCATGAGGTAATCACTAACATTGCCAGTGATCATCTGAAAATCAAGTACATTCCCAGTGACCAAAGGTAATCACAAACATTCCCAGTGACCAAACAGTAATCACTAACATTCCTAGTGACCATACGGTAATCACTAAGATTCCCAGTGAACATACGGTAATCTCTAAAATTCCCAGTAACCATACGGTAATCACTTATGTTACCAGTGACCATCTGGTAATCACTAACATTCCCAGTGACCATACGGTAATCACTTATGTTCCCAGTCACCATCTGGTAATCACTAACATTCCGAGTTATCATACGGTAATCACTTACATTGCCAGTGACCATACGGTAAATACTAACATTCCCAGTGACCATGCGGTAATCAAGAACATCCCCAGTGACCACACGGTAATCACTAACATTCCCAGTGACAATCCGGTAATCAATAACATTCCCAGACACCACACGGTAATCACAAATATTCCCAGTCACCATACGGTAATCACTAACTTTTCCAGTGACCATACAGTAATCACGAAGATTCCCAGTGGCCATACAGTAATCACTAATATTCCCAGAGACCATCCGGTAAACGCTAACTTTTCCAGTGAAGATACGGTAATCACGAACATTCCCAGTGACCATATAGTAATCATTAACATTCCCAGTGACGATCCAGTGACCATACGGTAATCACTAACATTCCCAGTGAACATTGGGTAATCACTAACATTCCCAGTGATCATCGGCTAATCATTTACATTCCCAGTGATGATAAGATAATCACTAAAATTCCCAGTGACCATACGGTTATCAATAACATTTCCAGTGACCAAAGGTAATCACAAACATTCCCAGTGACCAAACAGTAATCACTAACATTCCCAGTGACCATCCGGTAATCAATGACATTCCCAGACACCACACGGTAATCACTAATATTCCCAGTGACCATATTGTAATCACTAATATTCCCAGTGACCATACGGTAATCACTAACATTCCCAGTGACCATCCGGTAATCAATAACATTCCCAGACACCACACGGTAATCACTAATATTCCCAGTGACCATACGGTAATCACGAACATTCCCAGTGACCATACAGCAATCATTAACATTCCCAGTGACGATCCATTGAAGATTATCATTCGCAGTCACCATCCGGTCATCACTAACGTTCCCAGTGATCATCGGGTAATCATTTACATTGCCAGTGACCATAAGATAATCACTAAAATTCCCAGTGACCATACGGTTATCAATAACATTCCCAGTGACCAAAGGTAATCACAAAAATTCCCAGTGACCAAACGGTAATCACTAACATTCCGAGTGACCATACGCTAATCACTAACATTCCCAGTGACCATACGGTAATCACTAACATTCCCAGTGACCATTCGGTAATCACTAACATTCCCAGTGACCATTCGGTAATCGCTAACATTCCCCGTGACCACCGGGTAATCACTAACATTCCCAGTGACCATTCGGTAATCACTAACATTCCCAGTGACTATCCGGTAATCACTAACATTCCCAGTGACCATTCGGTAATCACTAACATTCCCAGTGACTATGCGGTAATCACTAACATTCCCAGTGACCATTCGGTAATCACTAACATTCCCAGTGACTATCCGGTAATCACTAACATTCCCAGTGACCATAAGGTAATGACTAACATTTCCAGTGAGCATTGGGTAATCACCAACATTCCCAGTGACCATCCGGTAATCACTAATATTCCCAGTGAACAAAAGTAATCAATAACATTCCCAGCAACCATAAGATTATCACTAACATTCCCAGTGAACATACGGTAATCGCTAGGAACATAGGAACACAGGAACAGGAGTAGGCCATTCAGCCCCTCTTGCCTGCTCCGCCATTTGATTGGATCTTGGCTGATCTGTGATCTAATTCCATATAACTGCCTTTGGCGCATATCCCTTCATACCTTTGATTGCCAAAAAGCTATGTATCTCAGATTTAAATTTAGCAATTGAGCTAGTATCAATTGTCGTTTGCGGAAGAGAGTTCCAAACTTCTACAACTCTTTGTGTGTAGAAATGTTTTCTAATCTCCCTCCTGAAAGGTCTGGCTCTAATTTTTAGACTGTGCCCCCGACTCCGAGAATCCCCAACCAGCGGAA
This sequence comes from Heptranchias perlo, assembly GCF_035084215.1. NCBI lineage: Eukaryota > Metazoa > Chordata > Chondrichthyes > Hexanchiformes > Hexanchidae > Heptranchias > Heptranchias perlo. The sequence continues at coordinate 9,526,234 of NW_027139453.1, read as the reverse complement.
ATAGCTTCTCTCTATCCACCCTATCCGTTCCCCTTAAAATCTTATAAACTTCGATCAGATCACCCCTTAACCTTCGAAACTCGAGAGAATACAACCCCAATTTGTGTAATCTCTCCTCGTAACTTAACCCTTGAAGTCCGGGTAGCATTCTAGTTAATCTACGCTGCACTCCCTCCAAGGCCAATATGTCCTTCCGAAGGTGCGGTGTCCAGAACTGCTCACAGTACTCCAGGTGCGGTCGAACCAGGGTTTTGTATAGCTGCAGCATAACTTCTGCCCCCTTGTACTCGAGTCCTCTCGATATAAAGGCCAGCATTCCATTCGCCATCTTGATTATTTTCTGCGCCTGTTCATGACACTTCAATGATCTATGCAGCTGAACCACTAAGCCCCTTTGGACATCCACTGTTGTTAACTTTTTACCATTTAGGAAGTACCCTGTTCCATCCTTTCTTGATTCAAAGTGGATGATCTCACATTTGTCTACATTGAATTCCATTTGCCACAGTTTTGCCCATTCACCTTATCGATCAATATCGGTTTGTAATTTTATGTTTTCATCTGCACTGCTTACAATGCCACCAATCTTTGTGTCATCGCCAAACTTAGACATGAGACTTTCTATGCCTTCATCTAAGTCGTTAATGAATATTGTGAATAATTGAGGCCACAAGACAGATCCCTGAGGGATTCCACTGGTCACATCCTGCCAATGTGAGTCCCTTCCCATTATCCCTACACTCTGTCGCCTTTCGCTCAGCCAACTTCCGAACCAAGTCCGTACTTTTCCCTCGATTCCATGGGCTTCTATCTTAGCTAACAGTCTCTTATGTGGAACTTTATCAAATGCCTTCTGGAAGTCCATATAAATAACATCCATTGACATTCCCCTGTACACTACTTTAGTCACCTCTTCAAAAAATTCAATCAGGTTTGTCAGGCACGACCTACCTTTCTCAAAACCATGCTAGCTCTCTCTGATTAACTGAAAATTCTCGATGTGTTCCGTCACCCGATCCTTAATTATGGACTCCAACATTTTCCCCACATCAGATGTTAGACTAACTGGTCTATAATTCCCCGGTTTCCCTCTCTCTCCATTCTTAAAAAGCGGAGTGACATGTGCAATTTTCCAATCTAGAGGGACAGTTCCTGAATCTAGAGAACTCTGAAAGTTTATAGTCCGGGCATCCGCAATGTGCTCACCTACTTCCTTTAAAATCCTGGGATGGAAACCATCTGCTCCTGGGGATTTGTCACTCTTCAGTGCTATTGTTTTCTTCATTACTGTTGCTTTACTTATGTTAATTTTATCGAGTCCCTGTCCCCGATTCAATATTAGTTTTCATGGGATTTCCGGCATGCTCTCCTCTTTTTCTTCTGTAAATACTGACGCAAAGTAATCGTTCAACATGTCCGCCATATCCCCATTGTCAATGACAATATCCCCACTTTTAGTTTTTAAGAGGCAAACACTGCTCCTGACCACCCTCTTTTTCCTAATATAACTATAAAAGTTCTTCGTATTGGTTTTGATATCTCTTGCGAGTTTCTTTTAATACTCTCATTTTGTAGCTCTTACTATCTGTTTTGTGACCGTTTGTTGAACTTTGTATCTTTCCCATTCGCCAGGATCTGTGCATTTTTTGCCTTTTTGTATGCCCTTTCCTTATATCTAATACGGTCTCTTATCTCTTTAGTTGCCCAAGGCTGTTTTTGTTGGTAAGTAGAGTTCTTGCCCCTCAGTGGTATAAACCGATTCTGTACCACGTTAAATGTTTCTTTAAACATTTCCCACTGATCATCAATCGTTTTACCCATTGACAGATTTGCCCAGTTTACTGTGGGTAGTCTATGTCTCATCCCATTGAAGTCGGCCTTGCCGAGGTCTACAATCTTAGCAGCTGATTCACGTATTTCCCTTTCAAACATTACATTGAACTCGATCATATTATGATCAGTATTGGATCGATGTTTACGCACAGTTAAGCCGTTAACTAAATCTGGTTCATTACTCATTACTAAATCTAGTATGGCTTGCCCCCTTGTTACCTCGAGGACATCCTGCTGTCGAAAACTATCCCGGACACACTCAAGAAATTCGCTACCTTTCTGACAGTTGCTAGTCTGCTTTTCCAAATCTATGTGAAGGTTAAAGTCCACCATTAAGACCACGATGCCTTTCTTACACGCTTATCTACTCTCTGTATTTATACCATCTCGCACTTCAGAACTTCAGCCAGGACTCCTAGATGCAACTCCCACTATAGTCGTGGATCCTTTCCTTTTTCTGAATTCAACCCATAAGATCTCTGTATACATTATAACCCGGTATATTTAGTTCCCAATCCTGACCATCTTGCAGCTATGTCTCAGTTATAGCTATCATGTCATACACTCCAATTTGAATTTGAACCTGTAGTTCATTTAATTTATTCCTTATACTCCATGAATTTGTATATAGAACTCTTAGTTGGGCCACACACCCAAGCCTGACCTTCAGCTTTGATGCTGGGTTAATCGCCTTGCGCCTTCTAGTTTTTACTTTATCTGTAGTGCCTAAATTAGATTTTCTTTCCGCTGCTCTTCGTTTTTCCCTTTCACTTGTTCTTGAACAACTGTTTGTACCATTTGCATTGTAAATTTCCCCTGTGTCTTCCCCTTTCTTGCTGCTCTCAACTTTACTCCTTTCTGACTCCCCGCTCAGGTTCCCATCCCCCTGCCACTCTAGTTTAAATCTTCCCCAACAGCACTAGCAAACACCCCCGCGAGGGCATTGGTCCCGGTCCTGCTCGGGTGTAACCCGTCCCGCTTGTACAGGTCCCACCTTTCCCAGAACCGGTCCCAATGTCCCAGGAATCTAAATCCCTCCCTCCGACACCATCCCTGCAGCCACTCATTCATCCGGTCTATTCTCCTGTTTCTGTACTCACTAGCACGTGGCACCGGTAGTAATCCTGACATCACTACCTTTGAAGTCCTGTAATCCCTAGATGTTTATTCCGGTCGATTTCTCTCTGTGCAATCCATAGGTGTTTATTCCGGTCGATCTCTCTCTCTCTGCAATCCCTGGGTGTTTATTCCGTTCGATCTCTCTCGTTCTAATTCCAAGTTGTTTATTCCCCTCCACCTCTCCTTGCCAATGCCAGGATGTTTCTTCTCTTCATTCTCTCTCTGTCCATTTCCGAGTGTTTAATTCCTTCCATTAATCGCTATCCAATTCCTGGTTTTAATTCCCGGCCAATTCTCTCTGTTCACTTCCCGTGTGTTTATTCCTTTCGATCTCTCTCTGTCTAATTCTCGAGTGTTTATTCCCTTCCATCTCTCCCTGGCCAATTACTGGGTGTTTTTTTCCTTACCTTTTCTCTCTGTCCAATTTCTGTGTTTATTGCCTTCGATATTTCACTGTCCAATTCAAGATATTTTCTCCCTTCCTTGTGTCTCTGTCCAATTCAAGGTATTTTCTCCCATCCATGTCTCTCTGTCCAATTCCCAGGTGTTTTCTCCCTTCCATGTTTCACTGTCCAATTCGGAGGTATTTTCTCCCTTCCATGTCTGTCGGTCCAATTCCGAGGTATTTTCTCCCTTCCATGTCTCTCTGTCCAATTCCTGGATTTTAATTCCCTTCCATCTCTACCTGTCCAATTCCCTGGTGTTAATTCACTTTGATCTCTCTGTGTCCAATCACTGGGTAAATATTCCTTTCTACCGCTCCCTGTACAATTCCCGGGCGTCATTCCTTCGGTATCCGTGTGTCCTATCCCCGGGTGTTTAATCTCTTCTCTCTCATTATCAAATTGCTGGGTGTTTATTCCCTTCGATGTCTCCCTGTCCAATTCGTGGAAGTTTTCTCCCTTTGGTCTCCCTGTGTCCAATCTCCGACATTTATTCCCTTCGAACTCTCCCTGTCCAATCCTCGCGAGTTGATTCGCTTCGAACTCTCCCTGTCCAATCCCCAGGTGTTTAATCTCTTCCATCTCTCCCTATCCAATTCTTCGGTGTTTATTCCCTTCGATCTCTTCATGTTTCATTCGTTGGTCCTTATTCCCTTCCATCTCTCCCTTTCAAAATTCCCGGGTATTTATTCCCTTCGATCTCTCCCTTTCCATTCCCGGGTGAATTTCCCATCCAACTCTCCCACTCCAATTCTTGAGTCTTTATTGCACTGCACCTCTCACTGTCCAATTCCAGCGAGTTTATTCCCTTTGATCTCCCCCTGTCCAATTCCCGTGTGTTTATTCCCTTTGATCTCTCTCCTTTCCAATTCCCGTGTGTTTATTCCCTTTGATCTCTCACTGTCCAATTACCGCGTGTTTATTCCCTTTGATCGCTCCCCGTCCAATTCACGGGTGTTTACTCCCTTCCATCTCACCCTTTCCAATTCCTGGGTGTTTATTCATTTCCATCTTACCCTGTCCAAACTCTGGATGTTTATTCCCATCCATTGCTCCCTGTCTGTTTCCCGGTCATTTATTCTCTTCAATCAATCCCTGTCAAATTCACGAGTTTTAATTCCTTTCATCTCTCCCTATCAAATTCCGGGACGTTTATTCCCATTGACCTCTCCCTGTCCAATTAATGTGTTTATTTCCAGTGATCGGTCCCTGTCCCATTCCCGATTTATGCCTGGGTGTATATTCCCATGGAGTTTATTCCCTCATGTGCATTCAATCGCGTTAATTCTCGGGGGTTTATTCCACCGCTTTTATTTCCTGGTGTTTATTCCCATAATTTGATCCCATTCTTTATTTCCCAATTGTTTATTCCCAGATGTCTCTCCATTTGTGTTTATTCTCGGGTGTTTATTCCCGGTTGTTCATTCCCACGTTTTTATTTCCTTCCTTCTCTCCCTTTCCCCTTCAGGTGTCTCGGCCATCGCTGAATATCACAGACCAATCAGAACGGAAAGTGTTTCTCGAATCTCTGTCACGAGATGAGAAAACCTCAAGTGAATTTGGAGCATTTTCACTTGCCACAGAATCCACTCTCACTCCCTCTCTCCCTTTCCACAAAATCCACTTTCACTCCCTCTCTCTCTGTCGACAGGTTCCACTCTCACTCCTTCTCTCCCTGTCCACAGAATCCACTCTCACTCCCTCTCTCTCTGGCCACAGAATCCACTCTCACTCCCTCTCTCCATGCCACTCCCTCTGTGTCTCTCTCTCTCCCATGTCTGTCTCTCTCTGTCTCTCCCTTTCTCTTGCTCTCTCTCGCTCACTCGATCACTCTCTCCGTCTCTCTCACTCCCCCTCTCTCTGCCTCTCTCTGTCTCTCCTTCTCTCTCTCTCTTTCTCTCTCCCTCTCTGTCTATCTCTATCTCTCCCTCTCTTTCTCTGTCTGTCTCTCTCTCTCCCTTTCTCTCTCTCTCTCTCTCTGTCTCTTTCTCTCTTGCTCTCTCTCCATCTTCCCGTGTGTCTGTCTTACTTTGTCTCTCTGCCTGTCTCTCTCCCTGTCTCTGCCTGTCTCTCTCTATCTTTGTCTCTCCCTCCATCTCTCTCGATTTGACCCTCTCCGTTTCTCTCGCACCCTCTCTCCCTTTGTTGCTCAATCTGACTGCTGCTGTCTCCGTCTCTCACTCTGTCACTCTGTCTCTCTCTCGCTGTCTCTCGGCATCTGTATCTCCCTGATTCCCTTAATACCCCTTAATCCTCTCTTGAATACGCTGTGAGCTACCTTGTCCTAAAGTCCATGTATTCTATATCCACTGCATTCTCAGTCTACCCTCTCTGTTTCCTCCTCAAATTAATTCGTAGAGGTTTGTCACACACGATCACTACTTTTTAAATCCGTAAGGCTCCTTCTAACTATTATCTCATTATCTGGAAAGGTGGTCATTTCATCCACAATTAAATACCAAAATATTCCCTGTTGATTCATAGGAACAGGAGGAGGCCATTCAGCCCATCCAGTCGAACTGTTCCACTCATCTCAGATTCCGTGTTTTATTGTCTGGTGTTTCTTTGCACAGTGAACTATCCGTCTGAGAGATCGCCAGCAACAGAGGCCTAGGGGTAGAGCGTCACCAGATTCTCCACCTTGGACCAGGCCCGAGATTAACGTCTGACCTGGAACCGAGTCTCACCATAAACGTGTTGATCGATGAGTCTCGCGTCTCTCCCTGACTCTCTCCCCCACACTCACAGACACACTCACAGACACAATCACAGACACACTCACAGACACACACACAGACACACTCACAAAGACACACACAGCCACACTCACAGAGACAATTACAGACACACTCACAGTCACACGCACAGACACACTCACAGACACACACACACAGGCACTCACACAGATACATTCACCGCCATACTCAGAGACACAAACAGGGACACTCACAGTCACAATCACAAACACACTCACAGACATAATCACAGACCAACTCACAGACAAATTCACAGACAAAGTTACAGTCACGCTCACAGCCACGCACAGACACAATCACAGACACACACAGAAACGGAATCTCACAGCAACACTCACAGCCAAACACGCAGCTATACTCACAGACACAGACACACTCACAGACACACTCACGACCAAACTCACAGCCTCACACGCAGCCACACTCACAGACACACACATGGGCATTCGCAGTCACAATCTCAGACACACTCACAGCCCTGCACACACAACCACACACACCGACACACTCACAGACGAACTCATGTAAAAACTCACATTCACACTCAGCCACAAACAGACACAATCAAAGACACACTCAGATACACTCGCAGACATGGACAATCACAGCCACAATCACAGCAATACTCACAGCCACACACGCAGCCACACTCACAGACATAATTATTGCCGCACTCAAAGACACACAGGGACACTCACAGAAACAATCACAAACCACTCACAGCCACACACATAAACACACACATTCACAGACACACTCACAGACAAACTCACAAACACACTCACAGATACAATCACCGACACTCACAGACAAAATCACAGTCACATACACAGAAAAATCACAGCCACACTCACAGACACATTCACAGACACATTCACAAACACACACAGCCACACTCACAGACACATTCACAGACACATTCACAAACACACACAGCCACACTCACAGACACATTCACAGACACATTCACAAACACACACAGCCACACTCACAGACACACTCACAGACACACTCGCAGACACACACAGAGCCATACTCACAGACTCACTCACAGACACACTCACAGACACACTCACAGACACACTCGCAGACACACACAGAGCCATACTCACAGACACAATCACTGCCACACTCTCAGACACACACAGGGACACACACAGTCACACTCACAGACACACTCCCAGGCACAGACAGAGCCACACTCACAGACACACTCGCAGACACACACAGAACCATACTCACAGACACACTCACAGACACACTCACAGACACACTCGCAGACACACACAGAGCCAGACTCACAGACACAATCACTGCCACACTCTCAGACACACACAGGGACACACACAGTCACACTCACAGACACAATCACAAACACAATCACAGACACAATCACAGCCACACTCACAGACACACTTACACACTCACAGCTACATTCACACACTGACAGACACATTGACAGACACACCTACACACTCACAAACGCAATAAAACAGGAAGCAGAATGATCTCACCAGTACCTGAGGGCTAATACCCAAGCTAGGACATGGAGGGAAGGAGAGGGGGAGGGTTCATGGAGGGCACGAGAAATAGGGGTGGAGGGGGTGAGTCGCTATCAGGTAAGGGGTGGAAAACGCATTTGTTCGGGGCCCCACTCATTCCTCACTCAGTCCATTATACGGCTGGGTGAGAACCCCTCAAACTTCTCCACTCAGTCTCTTATTCCACTCTAAAAGGACCTCTCGCATTCCCCAGTTAAACCCTTATAACCCTTTACAAGGGCCTCTCTCATTCCCGACACATTCCCTCATACCCCTCTCTCAGGATCCCTCTCATTCCCCACTCAGTCCCTCGTACACCTCTATAAGGACCCCACTCATTCCCCACTCAGTTCTTTTGTACCCCTCTACAAGGACACCTCTCATTCCCCACTCAGTCCCTCATACCCCTCTGTAAGGGCCCATCCCATTCCCCACTCAGGCCCTTATACCCGTCTATAAGGACACCTCTCATTCCCCACTCAGTCCCTTATACCCCTCTATAAGGACCCCTCTCACTCCCCACTCAGTCCCTTATACCCCTCGATAAGGACAACTCTCATTCCCCACTCAGTCCCTTATACCTCTCTATAAGGATGCCGCTCATTCCCCACCCAGTCCCCTTTTCCCCTCTGTAAGGACCTGTCACATTTCCCACTCAGTCCCTTGAACCCTTTCATAAGGACCCCTCTCATTGCCCACACAGTCCCTTATACCCCTCTATACGGACCCCTCGCATTACGCATTGAGCCCTTATACCCCTTTATAAGGTCCACTCTCATTCCCCACTCAGCATTTATACTCTCTATAAGGGCCCATCTCATTCCCCAAACAGCCCCTTACACGCCCAACCCCCTTTATAAGGACCCGTCTCATTCCCCACTCAGTCTTTTATGCCCCATTTAGCAGAATAACTGAGGGCCCTGATCCATGAGCAAGGATGTAGCCCTTTAAGGGAATCTCGCCTTTCAGAGGAGATGTGTGACTCTTTTAAGGGACCTCACCTTTAAGAAGCAATTAAGGCTGGAGTGGGTGGAGACCTTCCCGAGAGAGGTGAGAGTTAACATGGTGAGGCACAAGAGAAAGAAGGCTGCTGCTGTTGCCGAGACACAGCCACCTGGACACAGCCCAGAGAGGACGCTGTAAAGTAGCTGGGGTACAGAGTATTGAAAAGTGTACTCGGCGTCGCCAAATTGACGGTGTATTTGGAAAGTGTACTAAGCGTCGCCAGAGGGACGGTGCATTATAAAGTGTACTAGGCATCGCCAAATTGACGGTGTATTTGGAAAGTGTACCATGCGTCGCCATAGGGACGGTGCATTATAAAGTGTACTAGGCATCGCCAAATTGACGGTGTATTTGGAAAGTGTACTAGGCGTCACCAGAGGGACGGTGCATTTAGGAAATTGTACTCGGCGTCTCCAGAGGGAACGTGTATTGTAAAGTGTACTCGGCATCGCCAAAGGGACGGAGTATTGGGGAAAGTGTACTCGGCGTCACCAAAGGGAAGGTGTATTGTAAAGTGTACTCGGCATCGCCAAAGGGACGGTGCATTGGGGAAAGTGTACCCGGCATCGCCAAAGGGAAGGTGCATTGGGGAAAGTGTACTCGGCATCACCAAAGGGACGGTGTATTGGGGAAAGTGTACTCGGCATCGCCAAAGGGACGGTGTATTGGGGAAAGTGTACCAGACATCACCAAAGGTGTGGAGCATTGAAAATTGTAATAGGCATCGCCAAAGGGATGGTATTTTGGGGAAGTGTACTTGGCGTCACAGAAGGGACGGTGCATTGAAAAGTATAATAAGCATCGCCAAAGGTACGGTGTGTTGAAAAGTGTCGCCAAAGGGACTGCAGTGTGAATTTGTTTGGAGTGAATTAACAGAAACGTGTTCTGTAGTATGAATTAGTCAAACTCTATTGTTGGTTGTATGAGGAAGGTTATGAGATGGTCGGACTCTAACAATATATAAAGGTATATTCCATATACAAGAAGTTGTAAAATAGAAATAGCAGTTGGTCCTAATGGCGTCTGTGCTGTACTGTGCATTCGATGCAAAATATACATAACATAATAGAATTACATCATGATCATAGAAAGTTACCGCACAGAAGGAGGCCATTAGGCCCATCGTGTCTGTGCTGGCCGAAAGAGAGCTGTCCAGCTTAATCACACTTTCCAGCACTTGGTCCGGAGAACTGTAGGTTACAGCACCTCAGGTGCACATCCAGGTATTTTTTAAATGAGTTGAGGGTTTCTGCCTCTCTGGTCAAAATATTGTTATTGTCAATTATGATTTCAGGCAAACTTTGTTACCCAATTGGGCTGAACGACCAATACCTGTGCGGTGCTCTATTCCATGCGATAGATACAATATATCCAGGAATTGGGAGGTGCAGCGCCCATTTTTAAGGCGCTATGCCGCCTCCTAAGACCTCAAAACCGCGTCTGGAATGAGCGTGTATATTTCTCGTGTGATGTGCGCTGGACGCAATTTTGATAAAGGCGTTTGCGCACGTGCGGATAATAAACACCGGCCTCATGTAAAGTAAGGAGAATGGGGGTTAAATTGAATATGTCCCCAATAGCATGGTTTGCTCCCACTTCTTAAAGGCAGGCTGCACCTCTTAACGGCACAGAGTCTGAACGGAGATCAGAAATCGCACACGGACATCACAGAGGCCGGTCCCATCCTTGTTTACAAACTGATGAGCTCTGTTAAATCATTAAATAAAGGCTGCACACGACTAAAACCCACATCCTCCGATCTGCACGCCAGACCTCAACAATCTGCCGATCTGAGTTTGGACCATGCCTGCGAGAGAGCGTGCACCAAGGTTCTCTGATGATGCACTGGAGACTTTGGTGCAAGTGGTGGACAGAATGAGTGGCATCCTATATCCGCAGGGGGGCAAGAGGCCCTCCAGGCATATGCTCCCAAGGCAGTGGGAGGCAACGGAAGACAGGAGCATAGCAACACGAACATGGATGTAGTAAACGAAGAAATTCAATGATTTGACCTGAGTGGTCAAGGTGAGTGAGGTCAACTGTCAAGTGGCATCTACTACCAAATGCATCACTCGCCTCATCCACTGTTCCACGCAATACACCCGCCATCACTCACTCTCCAACAAACTCTTTCAAGCAGTAATCAAGTCTTGCTCTCAGATGCTTCCCCTCAACTTCACACATTACCACTTCTGCAAGGTCACACAAACTGGCAGCTATTTAACCTTTAAAGGCACATCACCCAGACATTCCGGTGTACGATCACCGACACAATTCTCGCTTTCTTGCTGGAGAAGGTGGTGCATAACAGGAAAGAGCGAGTGTCAGTGACATTTAGCCCCTCGAGTCTGTTCCGCCATTCAATGCGATCATGATGGACCTGTGACCGCACTCCATATACCCGTCTTAGTCCCTTATTCATTAATATCTTTGGTTCACAGAAATCTATCAATCTCAGATTTACAATTCACAATTGAGCTAGCTTCAACTGCTGTTTGCAGAAGAGCGTTCCAAACTTCTCCCACACTTTCCGTGTAGAATGTGTTTCCTAACTTCACTCCTGCACGTGTTGGCTCTAAATGTTAGGACATGTCCCCATGTCCGAGTATTCAATTTTTGGAGACCTCCAAAAACTGGTACAAATGCATCAGTGGCCAGAAACAATAATCCAGCAACTTATCTGTAAATCCTGCATGGTCCCTTTAAATAGCGCTGGTGGGGGTCCTTCAGTCACTCTAATACACGTTCAGATGGTTGGGGTTAAGACTGTGCGTTGAGTTGAGCGTTATTCTAAAAACGGTGTCTACCACGTTAAATCAGCATTGCACACTGATATAACGCATCTTCTCCTTACTTCACATGTTGCCGGCGTTCGTTATCTGCGGGAACGCGAAACTCTTTACCAAGATGGCGTCCGGTGCACAAAAGGCTGGAAGCGCCTCAGAAATCGTGGAGATCTGCTGGAGAATGGAGCCTGTAACGCAACAGTCTGAGCTTCCAAATGAAGTATTTACACCTTTGGCATTGGTTTTTGCTGCATTGGAAGCTGTGACATTGGTCAACAGGATCTGCATCATGTTTGGTTCCACAAGTGTGCTTTTGGAGGTGACCACCCGTTCTGTGTAGGAAGGGATGGGCTCCAAGCTCTGTGCAAATCCCTGTGCCAAGTTCCCGGTGGATTCCTCCATGCCCCTTGATATTGTGCGCAGGCTTTCCGGGACACCAAGCAATTGGTTTTCTACGCCCATCAGCCACCTTCTGTAGGCTGGCCAATTGAAGTCCTCATCTGACTCCTCGGTAGCAGAACTATTGCCCTCCGGTGAGCTGGCACCTGTGGTATCTGTTCCCCCTGCCCCAGCTCCTGCGCACTTACGCCTGGTGTCTCACCATGTGCCGATGCCTCCTCTAAACTACGCGCAGTGTGAGTCTCTGAGTTGCTGACTGGGAATATAAGATCGAGTGACGGTGTGTCTGCATCATCACTGTCATCTTCCTCTGCCTCCACCGACTGGGCAGGCTCCGGTTCTCGGGTATCTGCAATGACAACGAGACACGGGTTGAGTTCTGGTGCGGGGAGAGGAGGCAGTAAGATGTGCGTGCTTATATCATCTGCAGCACGTGAAACAGAAGAGCTTTTGGGATGAGGGAGAAGTGGGAAGCGAGAAGGAGTATGAGGTATGCATTGTCCAGACCCCCTTCGTCGAGGTCTCCAGCAGCTTCAGTGGCTACGGCCGCAGAGACGGCCCGCCCAATGATGGACAGCACTGTCTCCACCAGTGAGTGTCCTGTAAGATGATTGGGCGATGTGACTGTCATGGTTGTGGTTAATGGTGCAGTTGTTAGCAGACGCCACTTGAGAGTTGAATTCACTCACCTTGACCACTCGTGTCAAATCGTTGAACTTCTTCCTGCACTGCATCCATGTGCGTGGTGCAATGCTCCAGGCATTGAATCCGAGCACAGTAAGTGTCTGGTGGACCTCTTGCCCCGCCCCCCCCCCACCCCCCACGAATACAGGATGCCGGTCTGTGCGTCCATCTCCTCCACCAAGGTCTCCAGTGCATGGTCTGACAATCTTGTTGCAAGTCGGCCCATCCATTGCGACAGAAGTGTTTATGAACACGGAAAACTGTCACATCAAGGGAGACCTCACAGTGTTGGACATGGAGTGAAATACACTGCGGTGCTTTTAAACACAGAAAGCTGTCACATCGGAGGAGGCCTCACAGTTCTGGACACCGGGTGAAATATATTGAGGTATTTATAAACACAGAGCTGCTTTTATTGGATTATCAACGAACGCGGATGCTGCGACCGCGGTGTGCGATTAATCCATACCCGTTGGTTGCGATGCAGGCAGCACCGAACATATCTGCTGCCCGATGATTTCAATGATTGCTGCGTGCAGCCAGTGCTCCCTCCGCTGTTAATTAGTTGCAGACACCAGCGAGGTGTCCAGATACCGGGAGTGGCTCGTTCTACTTAAATTCAGCCTGCATCTCTTAAAGGGGAGGTGCAATGTGGCTGCCATGGAAGCCCATTGGGAAGTAAATCTATGCTGAAATATATTGCAGGAAAAAAAAATAAAGATTTTCATTTAAAAACGCCTTTCATAACCTCAGGACATGCCAAAGCGCTTTACAGCCACTGAAGTGTAGTCACTATTGTAATGTAGGTAACCTGGCAGGCGATTTGCGCACAGCATGTTCCCACAAACAGCAGATTGATAATGACCAGATAATCTGTGTTTTCGTGATGTTGGTTGAGGGATTAATATTGGCCCCAAGACACAGGGGAGAACTCCACGCTCTTCATCGAAATAGTGACCATTGGATCTTTTATGTCCACCTGAGAGGGCAGAACGGGCCATGGTTTCATGTTTCATCCAAAAGACGGCTCCTCCGACAATGCTGCACTCACTCAGTACTGCACTGGAGTGTCAGCCTAGATTTTGTGCTGATGTTTCTGGAGTGAGTCTTGAACCCACATCCTTCTGACTCATGAGAGGGCGACCCACTGAGCACCAGCTGACACTGTGAATGGCTGCGCCTGTGAGAGCGTGCACCAAGGTTCTATGGTGGAAGAGGTGGAGAGGAGGAGGGGCATCCTATATCCGCTGGTCGGAGGGGCGGGGGTCAAGAGGACCTCCAAGCATATGGTCAATTGACAGTGGGAGGAAGTATTGAACGGGGTCAATGCCAGGAGTGTAGCACCAAGAACATGGATGCAGTGCAGGAAGAAGTTCAATGATTTGACACGACTCGTCAAGGTGAGTGAGGTCAACTGTCAAGTGGCGTTTCCTACCGTTGAGACATGAATGAGGGAAAGAGAAACAATGGAGCCTGAGAGGGTTGAACAACCACCCAACGAACGTCAAGTCGAGACCATGCCCTTGCCTAACAATTGACTTCCTGTTGTACAGATGCAAATTGGGTATTACTCAAAGCCTGGGGAAAATATAGATAGGATTGAACTTGCTGCCTGGTGAACGATGAACGGAGACAACCAGTCCAGGAAACAAAGACCGGTCAAATACAGGTAAGTCACACGTTACTCTAAACAGGACACAGCAATCGGGGCAAGATTGAGTTTGATGGGAGAAAACTCACACGTAATTGAGGTGAACAAAGACGGACTATTCTTTGTGGGTGAAATGACTATTCCAAAGCCAGTTGGTTTTAAGTGGTGTTTGAGTGGCAGACAAAGATACCCAGTCTGTGTGTCTTAAGTGGGGTTCGGTGGGCGTGTCCAAGGTATGATCAAAGGTGGCATAAAGAGATCAGGACCAGGCTTTGGCTTTTGTGGGTGTACTGTCTAAAGAGCTCGTGCCTCGGCTTGACTGCATCCTGCTTATCGCACTGTAACATTGAAATAAAGGCAAGACAAGGAACTGCCTATCATTTCACCCAACTTCAGCGACCAACACGATGGGTCGAATGGCCTCCTTCTGTGCCAGAACTTTCTATGATTCTATGAACTGTATCATTCGTCTCATCCACTGTTCCACGCACGAAATCCCCCATCACCCACATACATACAAATTATTTCAAGCGGCACTCAACTCGTCCAATCTTCCACTCACCCTCACACATTACCGCTGGTGCAAGCCGCACACCCCCAACTCACAGGTCACACACACTTACCAGCTATTCATCCATAACAGCCACATCATCCAAACATTTTGCAGGACACTCACTGACACACTTCCTTCTATCTTGTAGGAGAAGGTGGCGCATTTCGGGAGGTGGCAAGGAAGAACTGGAGGAGGACAAGGCCGACACGTCCTTACCCACATGGAGGAGCCAGTGCTGGCATTCATTGGATGGGCCAACGCTGCGGCCATGGTCAATGGCGGTGCTGGAGGTGTGCATTGCAGCTCAGACTGCTGCTTTGGAAGCCCAGACTGCAGCGTTCCTGGCTCAGACTGCTGTTATCGCGGCTTTGGGTGGAACGGGGCTTCCAGGGCGTTCCATCACTCCAGCAATCTGCTCTCCAACGAGGAGTGCTGAGGCGCTGCTCCGAGACAGTGGCAATGGTGCCATGGCAGTTGAATCTGCTGTCCGCTCTCCGGGCGATAGCATTCCTGCTCCCACCCCTTCCAACACTGCCAGTGCCCTTGTCGTTGCCTGTCAGCCAACCAGCCAGACTGCTGCAGCCCATGCCGAGATGATGCAGTCTGAAGCCGGGCCCTCTCACCCAGAGATGTTCGAGTTCGACCGCCTCGGCCATCTGCACTCTCCTCCGTTGAAGGTCAGCAGCCTTCCACCACCCATGCTCCAGTCCCTGGGCATGCACCATTAGGGGCACTAGGATAAGCAAAGGCACACGAGTGACAGGCTCTGAATTAATGCACAAGGTTAAATAGTATAATGGTGTTCACATGATTTCCTGTGTTAGTTTTCAAATTTGTGTTTGAAGTCGCAGTATCTTTTTATTCGTTCATGTGATGTGGGCGTCCCTGGCAAAGCCAGCAATTATTGCCCATCTATAATTGTCCTTGTGAAGGTGGTGGTGAGCCGCCTTCTTGAACCGCTGCAGTCCGTGTGGTGAAGGTTCTCCTATAGTGCTGTTAGGGAGGGATTTTGACCCTGCGACGATGAAGGAGCGGCGATATATTTCCAAGTCGGGATAGTGTGTGACTTGGAGGGGAACATGCAGGAGGTGTTGTTCCCATGAACCTTCTGCCCTTATCTTTCTTGGTGGTAGAGATCGCGGGTTTGGGAAGTGCTATCGAAGAAGCCTTGGATCGTTGCTGCAGTGCATCCTGTGGATGGTACACACTGCTGTCACATTGCGGCGGTGGTGATGGGAGTGAATGTTTAGTGTGATTGATGGGGAGCCAATCAAGTGGGCTGCTTTATCCTGGATGGCGTCGAGTTTCTTCAGTGATGTTGGAGCTGCACTCATCCAGGAAAGTGAAGATTATTCTATCACACTCATGACTTGTGCCTTGTAAATGGTGGAAAGGCTTTGGGGAGTCAGGAGGTGAGTCACTCACTGCAGAATAACCTCTGATCCGCTCTTTTAGCCACAGTATTAATGTGGGCGGCCCAGTTAAGTTTCTGGTCAATGGTGACACCCAGGATGTTGATGGTAGTGTATTTGGTGATGGTAATGCCGTTGAATGTCATGGGGAAGTGGTTAAACTCTCTCTTGTTGGAGATGGTCATTGCGTGGCACATGTCTGGCGCGCATGTTACTTGCCACTTATCAGCCCAAGCCTGAAAGTGGTTGATTGTAGCTTTCATTTAGGCGCTGCAGGAGGAAGCGATGTGTAATCATGAGGACGACGATTGGGAGAGGCCAGTTGGGGAGTGTAGGACTTTTGCTGGTGGCTTTGGCGGTGTTGTTGAGGTGACTGATATCACTCATTAATAAGGTGAGCACGCAGAGACCTGGCAGAAAGGGCCTGTGCATCTTATTGCCTCCTTGGCCCGTCCTCCATTTCCTGCACTTCCTCCTCTTCCTGCTCTCCACCCTCTTCCTCTGCCTGCTGCTCAGGTTCTCGCCAGATCGGCGGTAGCCAGGTTGTTCCCTTATCAGGGCGAGGTTGTGCAGCATGCAACGCCGATTCTTGACACCCACTCAGCGGAGTGCTCCTCCAGAATCGATCAGACAGCGGAACCATTGCTTTGGGACACCTACGGTGTGCTCGATGACATTTTGTGTGGCTGCATGGCTCCCTCTGTAGGCCTTCTCTGCGTGTGTGCGTGCATTCCTGACTGGAGTCACGGGCCACCTCATGTGGGGATAGATGTGCGCGCCCAATAGCAAGCCTTTGACCTGCCGTGCTGGTTGGACTGCCGTGGAATGACAGCGTCATGGCTGCTGCTATTATAGCGGGCATTGACCTGTATGATGAGTTGCGCGTGGTCGCACAACAGTTGTATATTGAAGGAGTGCCACCACTTTCTGATCATGAAGATGTCCGAGTTGATATGTCGACCACACATGCCAATATGCTTGCAGTCAATGGCACCATGGGGAAGCAACGCGAGCAAACCCTCGAACTCGTTTATTCTGCTTATCTCGGTCAAGAGGGAATGTGATGAACCTTTTACACAGCTCGTACAGTGCATCAGTGACCTCCCTGATGCAGCAGTGTACTTCAAACTGCGAGATGTTGCTCACATCGTCAGTCGAGGCCTTAAAGGATCCATAGCCTAAAAGTTCAGCACCACGATTACCTTGACAGCCACAGACAATGCTGTCATTGCACTGCTTTGAGGCTGCAGTTGTGGCTGCAGCAGTTGACAAATCTCCGGCACGACCTCTTCCGTGAACTGCAGCCATCGGATGCACTGACCTCTGCTTATGTTGAGGTAAGAGTATTGTTCCCTGAAGGCCTTCATGAAATACGGCCTCCTGCTCAGTGCCCTGCACCTCCTCCTCTTCCTTCTCCTCGCAGCTTGAGCTGCTCTGCGTGACCTCTCTGCGTGCTCCCAGTCATCTTTTCTGGCCAACGAGAGCCCCAGCAGGGCACCCATGCCTGCCAGGAATCTTGTTCAGCGCACTGTTGTAAATGACACCAACAATGTCAGACCTGCCAAACCGCCGCTCTTTATATACTGTAGCAACTCTGTCCAAGTATAGGAAGCTGCAACAATCAAGTACAATTGTACCAGAAGCCAGAAGCAATAATCCAGCTTCAATGCTGCCAGACCGCGGGTCTCATAGTTTCTGTTATTCCATGTATTTATTAATATAATAAACTGGGCTTTGGTATTTCCATCTGTTTAATATTTGATTAAATATATGTTTTGATGTCATATTCGTTCATTTTAAAGTTGCTAACCGACTCGGTTTGTTCGGTTTGGGCCCTAATTGTCTCACTGGAATGTTTTCCTGTGCTATAAATAAGCGACTACATTCAATGTGTTATCCCATAGTGTCAGTGGGAGCATCACCTCCGGCACTAACAGGGATTAGCGGCTCTGCACAGAGGGAGAGAATAGATCGGAACCTGGGAACAAAAGATTGGAATGTTAAACAATGGGTCAGAATTTTCGAACAATAGTTTGGAATGTTACAGAAATGGGTCGGAATCTTAGAACAATCGATTGGAATGTTACAGCTATGGGTCCGAATCTTAGAACGATCGATTGGGACAGTTCATTCTGGGTGTTTCAATATCTGTTTGCATATTATGGTTCAATGTCATTTGTGGGGCGGACATATTTTATGCTTCGGAGTAGACAACTAATATACTATCCGCTCCTCGCTACTGTCGGTGTTCCTGGTAAGTCTCAATATCCAACAATTAATTCCATAAACCGTGTTCCACTGTATTACTGTTCTTATTATTTACTATCCCCTCCTCGCTGCTGTCGGTGTTCCTGGTAAGTCTCTATATCCAAATGTTCATTCTATAAAACGTGTTCCACTGTATTCCTGTTCTTCTCATTCCCTGTGTCATACTCTCTGCTGTTCGAGTTTCCGATAAGCATCTATAGCCACCATCATAATTAAAGTGTTAACGTGGGATGGGAAATATAGCGATAGGGGGAACATTGTTGGGAATATATATTTACGGGGGGGGGGGGTGTTTCTAGGTGATAGGTTCAATTTAGGATGGGTCCCTGGGAGTGAGTTTGTATGTTCAGGGAGCTCGAGCATGATCCTATTTTTACGGAGCCATTCGGGTATGTCAGGATTTTCAAAGTGGCCAGCGTTGCTACTAATATTTCCATGGATCCAGGGGCCATCATAAAATTTAGAGGGGATCCAGAGACTGTACTAATATTTAGAGGGGATCCAGAGACCACACCAATATTTACAGGGGATCCAGAAACTGTATTAATATTCACAGGCGATCCAGAGATGGTAGTAATATTTAGAGGGGATCCAGAGATGGTACTAATAATTACAGGCGATCCAGAGACTGTATTAATATTTACAGGGGGTCCAGAGACTGTATTATTACTTACATGGAATCCAGAGACAGTACTTACATTTACAGGGGATCCATAGACGGTAGGAATATTTTCAGAGGATCCATAGCCTGTACTAATAATTACAGCGGATCCAGAGCCTGTACTAATAATTACAGGGGATCCAGAGCCTGTACAAATAATTACAGGGGATCCAGAGACGGTAATAATATTTAAACGTGGTCCCGACACGGTTCTAATATTTACACATGTTCTAGTGACGGTGCTAATATTTACAAATGTTCCAGAGACGGTTCTAATATTTACACATGTTGCAGAGACGGTTCTAATAATTACAAATGTTCCAGAGACGGTTCTAATATTTACACATGTTCCAGAGACGGTTCTAATATATACACATGTTGCAGAGACGGTGCTAATAATTACACATGTCCCAGAGACGGTGCTAATATTTACACGTGGTCCAGAGACGGTTCTAATATTTACACATGTTCCAGAGACGGTTCTAATATTTACACATGTTGCAGAGACGGTGCAAATATTTACACATGTTCCAGAGACGTTGCTGATATTTACACGTGGTCCAGAGGCTGTACCTTTTTTTGCACGGGTTCCCGTGACGGTCCTAATATTAAAGTGTGCCAGAGATAGTATTAATATTTAGAGGGCGTCCTGAGATGGTACAAACATTTACAGGACATCCTGAGATGGTACAAATATTACAAGAGGTCCACAAACCCTACTAATATTTATAGACAATCCAGATATTGTGCAAATATTTACAGTGGACCCAAAGACTTTAATACTATTTACAGGGAATCCAGAGGCTGTACTGATATTTATAGGGGATCCAGAGGCTCTACTGATATTTACAGGGGATCGAGAGACTGTACTGATATTTACAGGGGATCCAGAGACTGTACTGATATTTACAGGGATCCAGAGTCTGTACTAATATTTACAGGGAATCCAGAGAGTGTACTAATGTTTACAGGGGATCCAGAGACGGTACCAATATTTACAGGCGATCCAGAGACTGCACTAATATTTTCAGGGGATCCAGAGACTTTACTCGTATTTATAGTTGGTTCCAGAGATTTTATTATTGTTCACAGAGGGTCACAGCTTGATCTAGAACTTCAAACTTTATTTCGCTTCCTTATAGTTAATTTATTGACAATTGTGATCCTGTCTCGTGGGAAGTGCGGACTCTCCAAATGTGTCACTCGCTACCTGGTATCCATGGCAGCGACGGATCTACTGGTCATTATCATCGATCTGATATTGAGGCAGATTCCCATTATTTATCGTTCACAGTTCACTTTTCTATACCACATTCCCGTGTGTAATATCCACGCCGTCCTGCTTTATGCAGTCACGGACTGTTCTGTCTGGTTCACCGTCACTTTCACCTTTGATCGTTTTGTGGCCATTTGTTGCCAGGAGCTGAAAACTAATTATTGTACCAAGAAAACGGCAGATGTAGTTTTAGGAACAGCGAGTGTGCTGAGCTGTTTAAAGAACATTTTCTGGTACTTTATGTTCGAAGGTCAATATCTGCTTTCCAATACCCCTTGGTTTTGTTTTGATGTAACGGGTGTTTCAACATCACCGGTATGGGCAGTAATCGAACTCCTTCATTATATCCTCACCCCGTGTGTCCCAATTATTCTGATTCTGTTCCCGAATGTTTTAACAGTCAGGCATATTTTAGTGGCCAGCAGAGCCCGCAGGAGACTCCGGGGTCACAGCAGTGGGGAGAGCCCCAGAGACCCAGAGATGGAAAGTCGTAGGAAATCAATGATTTAACTGTTTGTTATATCAGGAAACTTTATCGTGTTATGGGTGGTGTTCATGTTCTATTCTATTAATCGACGATTGTTGTATTTGGACTCTTCGTCTGTAATTCTACATCCACTTGTACAAGAACTGGGATTTATGCTCCAGCTCCTGAGTTGCTGCACAAACACCTGTATTTATGCCGTGACCCAGGCTAAATTCAGAGAGCAGTTGAAGAACGTGGTGAAATATCCCTTTACTATAATTGTTCAATTCATTAAATAGTGCGAAGATCTGAAGACTGCAGAGTGAGATCTGTGTTATTCCGATAGGGTGCGGTGCTGCAAACACTGGGTGTTTATCTGATCGCTGAAACGTTTATAACCTGAGGTTATTGATAGAGTCATTTTACAGATCTTGTCAAAGTGTGTATCACATGCAAGGACAAGTTGTTAAATAACATGTGGTCACCTATCGCTGGAAATGTTTGTCCATATGGGATAAATTAAAAGGTAATTAAGTGAACAACAACACAAGCTGACGGTGACCAGAGTGTGAATGGGCGGGAGGTAGAGGAGATCGCATGAATGTAGGCGTCGGTGATCAAAGTGTTAATGGGGTGAGAGGTAGAGAATATCCCGGTACTGTTGTTGTCGTTGGTCAGTCTGTTAATGGCGCGGAAGATACACGAGATCCCGGGACTGTCGGTCCCGGTGACAAGTGTGTTAATAGAGAGGGAGGTAGAGGAGCTCCCAGGACCGCAGGTGTCGGTGATTAGGGTGTGAATGGGGCGGGAGATTCAAAGAAACTTGGAAAATAGGAGCAGCGGCAGGCCTTTCGGCCCTTCGAGCATGCTCCGCCATTCAATATGATCAGGGTTGATCTGAATATCTATTTCAATACCATTTTCCCGCTCTCTAACCATACCTCTTGATGCCTTTTCTGTCTAGAAATCTATATAGCTCCTTCTTACATGTATTCAGTGAATTGGCCTCAACAACCTTCTGTGGTAGATAATTCCACATGTTCACCACCCTCACATGGAAGAAATTTCTCCTCATCTCAGTCCTAAATGTCCTACCTCGTATCCTGAAACTGTGACCTCTCTTTCTGGACCCACCAGCCAGGGGAAACATCCTCCCTGTATCCAGTCTGTCTAGCCCTGTCAGAATTGTGTGTGTTTCAATGAGATCCCCTCTCATTCTTCTAAACTCGAGTGAATACAGGCAAAGTCGACTCATTCTCTCCTCACATGACAGTCCTGCCATCCCAGAAGTCAGTCTGGTGAAACTTCGCTGCATTTCCTCTATGGCAAGTATATCCTTTCTTAGGTAAGAAGAACAAAACTACACACAATACTCCAGGTGTGGTCTCACCAAGGCCCTGTTTAACTGCAGTAAGACATCATCGCTCCTATATTCAAATCCTTTTGCAATGAAGGCCATTTACCTTCCTAACTGCTTGCTGCACCTGCATGTTTGCTCTCAGTGACTGTTGTACAAGGGCACCCAGGTCCCTTTGTACATCAACTTTCACAATCTATCACCATTTCAATAATACTCTGCCTTTCTGTTTTTACTTCCTTCACATTTATCCACATTATACTGTATCTGCCATGTATTTGCCCACTCACTCAACTTGTCCAAATCGCCTTGAAGCCTCTTTGCATCCTCCTCACAACTCGCGATCCCACCTAGTTTCGTGTCGTTAGCCAACTTGGAAATATTACATTTGGTTAACCAAACAAATCATTGATATATATTGTGAAAAGCTGGGGTCCAAGCACTGATTACTGCGGTACCCCACTAGTCACTGTCTGCCACCCCGAAAAAGACCGATATATTCATGCTCACTGTTTCCTGTCTGTTAACCAATTATCAATCCATGCCAATATATTACCACCAATCCCATGTGGTTTCATTTTGGACACTAATCTCTTATTTCGGACTTTATCACTGGCCTTCTGAAAATCCAAATAAAGCACATCCACTGGTTCTCCCTTATCTGTTCTACCTGTTACATCCTCAAAAAACTCCAGTAGGTTTGTCAAATATGATTTCCCTTTCATAAATCCATGTTGACTTTGTCTAATCCCATTGACATGTTTTAACTGTGCTGTTATCACAGCCTTTATAATAGACTGTAGCATTTTCCCTAATAAAGACGTTAGACTAACCGTTCTGTAGTTCCCTGCTTTCTCTCTCCCTCCTTTTCTAAATAGTGGGGTTACATTTGCCATCCTCCAATCCGCAGGAACTGTTCCATAATCTATAGAATTTTGGAAGATGACAACTAATGCATCCATTATTTCCATGGTTACCTCTTCTGGGATGGAGATTATCAGGCCCTGGAGATTTATCGGCTTTCAGTCCCATTAATTTCTACAGCACTATTTTTTATTACAAATACTCATTTCCTTTAGTTCCTTCTTTTCACTAGTCCCTTGGCTCCCTAGCATTTCTGGAAAATTATTGGTGTCCTCTTCCGTGAAGTCAGAACGAAAGTACATGTTTAATTACTCTGCCATTTCCTTACTCCCCATTATAAATTCTCCTGTTTCTGACCGTAAGGTATCTACATTTGTCTTCACTAATCTTTTTTATTTTTACATACTGTGATCAATGTGTTAATGGGGCGGGGTGGAGCGGGGAGGTAGAGGAGAGCCCAGGACTGTAGGTGTCGGTGATCAGTTTGTTAAGGGGTATGAGGTAGAGGAGAGCCCAGGACTGTAGGTGTCAGTGATCAGTGTGTTAATATCGCGGGAGGTAGAGCAGATCCTGGGACTGTAAGTGCCGTTGATCAGTGTGTTAATGGGACGGGAGGTAGAGCAGATCACGGGAATGAAGGTGTCAGTGATCAGTGTGTTAATGGAGCGGGAGGTAGAGGAGATCCCGGGACTGTCGGTGTCGGTGATCAGTGTGTTAATGGGGCAGGAGATGGAGGAGATCATAGAATAATGGAATCTTAGATTCTAACAGCAGAGCTGTAGGCCATTCGGCATCTTCGTTCCTGTGCCTGTTCATTGAAAGAGCCGTCTAATTTACTCCCACATCCCGAACACAGCAACTTAGTTGGCTTCGACTACATGTACAAATGCCTTTTCAAACATCCTCCGCCACCAGTTTCCATCGCCCTTTCAGCTGGTGAAAAAATTCTCCTCGTTTCCCCTCTAGTTCTTTTGCCAATTATTTGAAATCTGTGACCTTTTGTTAATGACCCACTTGCCAGAGAAAACAGCTCCTACCTACTTGCTCTATCAAGACCCTTCATCATTTTGAATGCCTTTGTTTTGTCTCCCCTTTAAACATCTCTGCTCTAAGGAGAACAACCCCAGCTTGACTTGTCTGTGCTCCTCTGTACTCTCTCCAATGTCTTGACATCCTTCCTGAAGTGAGGTGACCAGAATTCGACACAATACTCCAACTGAGGCCTAACCAGTGATTTATAAAGGTTTAGCTTGACTTCCTTGTTTATTACTGTGTGCCTCCAGTTACAAAGCCAAAAATCCAATTACGCTTTCTAAACTGCCTTATCAACTTGCCCTCCCACGTTCAAAGATTTGGAATATCCCCCCACCCCGGTCCCTCTGCTCTTGCTCCCCCCTCAAAATAATCCCATTTGGATTATACTGCCTCGCCATGTTGTTACTCCCAAAGTACATCACTTCATCCTCATTAAATTGCATCTGCCACGTGTGTGTCCTTTTCACCAGACTGTCTGTGTCCGCATGGTGTCTGCTACCATCCTCCTCACCATTTACTACGTTGCCAAGTTTTGTATTACCCGCAAACTTCAAAATTGTACGACTGAAACACAAGTGCAGGTTATTTCTACACAACAAGAAAAGCAATTTTCCGAATACCGATGCTTGGGGGACCCCACTGCTTCTCTCCAGTCAGAACAATATCCATTCACTGTTACTGTGCGCAACTTATCCCTTAGCCAATAATGTGCTCAAATAACCACGTCCCTTTAATCCCACGCACTTCTATTTTGCGAATCTGTTCCATGTTTGCAGAATACGAAACTCGGAAATGTAGGAAACAAAGTCGACGTTAGT
Organism: Heptranchias perlo; assembly: GCF_035084215.1. Classification (NCBI taxonomy): domain Eukaryota; kingdom Metazoa; phylum Chordata; class Chondrichthyes; order Hexanchiformes; family Hexanchidae; genus Heptranchias; species Heptranchias perlo. The sequence continues at coordinate 9,501,307 of NW_027139453.1, read as the reverse complement.
AACAGATTCAGGAGGACATCGACAGACTGGGGAAATTGGCAGACAGATGGCAGCTGAAATTTGATATGGAGAAGTGAGAAGTGATGCATTTTGGTCAGGGCAATGAGGAGAGGAAATATCAACTAAATGGGACAATCTTCAAGTGGGTGCAAGAAAAGAGAGGCCTGGAGCAGAATGTCGACTAATCTTTGAAGGTGGAAGGACAAGTTGAGAAGGCTGTTAAAAAAACATGTGGGACACTGGGCTTTATTAATACAAAAGCAAGGAAGTTGCTCCAACACCTAATCTCAATGGTATTATTTTGAGGGTGGAGTAAGAGGCCTGAAACATTTTTCTTCAACAACCAAACATAAATTGAGCAAAGTTTCCCAGTACTTATTCTCGGCTTATGTCTGCTTTACACATCAAGCACCACCGTCCTTCCCTGTAATAACCCTTCTTTACCCTCGCAGTTCAGCGAGCGCTCCATCCACACAGCAACCCACTCTGATATCAATCAAAGAAATCATCCCCACCAATCACAGCCCTTTTGGAAAGATGACAATCAGCTCATTGATTGTTCAGCTGAAGCAGCCAATTAGGTAGAGATTTAAAGCAATGTGGCCTGAAATGGATGGAACAGACACAAAAAACAAGATTAAAGAGATAAACAGACAAATTAGAGAATATGGAAGAAAGCTGAGGGGGAGGCTAAGTAATGTATTGGAACTATATTTAAATCGATTAACTATATTCCATTTATATTACAGTACTAAGGTAACTCCGAATTTCCCAGTACCATTTTTAATATTTAATATTTTAATATTCAGGCCTCTTTAATACAACAGCAACAACAACTTGTATAATACAACGCGGTAAATGTGGAAAAAAAAACATCCTGAGGGGCTTCAGGGTGGGGCGAGGAAAAAGATAAGCCAAGGAAGGAGATATTAGGAGGGGTGAACAAAAGCTCAGTCAAAGAGATGGGTTCAAGGAGTTCCACCTTTTTGCTCTCAAGATTGGAGGAGAGGGGAGAGGGAAGAGAAAGGATAAAGGAAAACTGCATCTACCTGGAAGGAGGGAGATTGTCTGATTCATCTAGATTCATCCCAACCTCGATTGCATGGGGGTGGTCGTATCTGTAAACACACCACAGGAGGTGGAACAAGTGGTCTGCGTTTGGGGCAATTTTCTGCATCTTCTCTTGGACTTTTTTGCTTAGCATTGAAAAGAAAAGATCGAAGAAAAGATTAAAGAAGGGTAGGGCGAGTAAATAAGAAACAAGACCTAAAAAGGGAACGTGAATCATATTTACTCAAAACCCCCATTGCTTGGCCGAAGTTTTGCTGCAAAACCCATCCTGTGGAGCACTGAGCCTGTGCTGTTCCAGCTGTCTGAGGTGACGCGATCTCCTCCACCCGTCCACTCCCAACAAGAAGACGACATCGGCCAATGGAAAAGTGAACCCCACCGAACCCACCGTCCACTAATTCGTCAGCTACCCACTCTCCTTCCCTCATTTCGGTAGAACTATAGAGCCATAGAAAAGATACCGCACAGAAGGGGGCCATTCGGCCCATCCTGTCCGCGCTGGCTCAAAGAACAACCAGGTGCCCATTTTCATCCCACCTTCCAGTACCCGGTCCGTATCCCTGCAGCTTACAGCACTTTAGGTGCAGGTCCAGGTACCTTTTAAAGAGTTGAGGGTCCCTGCCTCCACCACCAATTCGGGCAGCGAATTCCATACACCCACCACCCTCTGCGATTTTTTTTCCCTCATGTCCCCTCTTATCCTTCCGCCAATTAGCTTAAATCTATGTCCTCCAGTTCCTGAACTCTCCGCTGGGGGAACAGGTACTTCCTGTCGACTCTATTACGATCCTTCATAACTTTGTTCACCACAATCAAGTCTCCCCTCAGCCTCCTCTCCTCCAAGAAAAACAATCCCAGCCTATCCATTCTCTCCTCGTGGCTGCAATTTTCAAGCTCTGGCAACATTCTTGTAAATCTTCTCTACACTCTCTCCAGAGCAATTAAGTCCTTCCTGTCATGTGACGACCAGAACTGTGCACAATGCTCCAGCTGTGGCCTTACCAGCGTTTTTACAGTTCCATTATTACATCCCTGCTTTTGTATTCTATACCTCGGCTAATAACGGAAAGCATTCCGTGTGCCTTCTTCACAACCTTATCGAACTGTCCTGCCACCTTCAGGGACCTGAGCACATGCACTCCAAGGTTTCTCACTTCGTCTATACCTCTGAATATATTCCCGTTTGATGCGTATTCCTTTTTACTATTTGCCCTCCCTAAATGCATTACTTCACACTTCTCCGGGTTGAACTCCATTTGCCACTTTTCTGCCCACTCCACCAAACCATTGTTATCTTCTTGGAGTCTACAGCTATCCACTTCACTATCAACTGCACGGCCAATTTTTGTGTCGTCTGCAAATTTGACAATCATGCCCCCTACATTCAAGACCAAATAATTAATATATACCACAAACAGGAAGGGACCCAACACTGAGCCATATGGCACACTACTAGAAACGGATTTCCATTCGCAAAGACATCTATCGAATTTTAGCCGTTGTTTCCTGTTACTGAGCAAAATTGGGATCCAATTCACCACATTTCCCTTTATCCCATGGGCTGTTATCTTTCTGACCAGTCTCCCACGTGAGACCTTGTCAAATGCCTTACTAAAATCCATGTTGACAACATCCACTGAAATACCCTCATCAATCCTCCATGTCGCTTCCTCAAAGAATTCAATCAGATTCGTAAGGCATGAACTTCCTTGAACAAATCCATGCTGACTATCCCTGATGAAACCATGCCTTTCCAAGTGACAGTTTATCGTATCTCTCAGCATTGATTCCAATAGTTTGCATACCAGCGAGGTAAGACTGGCCAGCCTGTAATTGTTCGGCCTTTCCCTCGTACCCTTTTTAAACAATGGTCCTACGTTTGCAGTCTTCCAGTCCTCCGGTACCTCCCCTGTATCTGGTGAGGATTGGAAAATGATCCTCAGAGCATCCGCTATTTCCTCCCTGGCTTCCTTCAATAGCCGAGGAAACAATCCATCCGGCCTTGGTGACTTATCAACTTTCAAGGATTTCAGACCCTCCAATACTTCCTGTCTCGTTATGTTTACCTTATCCAATATTTCACACCTCTCCTCTTCAACTACTACCTCCGGATCTTCCCTTTCCTTTGTGAATACGGAGACAAAATATTCATTTAAAACCCTACCCACATCCTCTTCTTCGACACACAAGTTACCCTGATCATCCCTGATTGGTCCCACCTTTTCCTTATCTATCCTCTTTTTCTTAATGTAGTGATAAAATATCTTTGGGATTTCTTTAATCCAACCAGCTAATATTTTATCTTGCCCTCCCTTTGTTTTCCTTATTTCCTTTTGTACGTCATCCCTGTACTTTCCATACTTCCCCAGGCTTTCTGCAGTATTTAGTTTTCTGTGACAGTCATAAGCTTTCTTTTTCTGCTTTATCTTGCCCGGCATACTTCTTGACAACCAGGGAGCTCCAAATTTGGCTGTGTCACCCTTTTTCTTTGAGGGGACGTTTCTGAATTGTACCCGTAGAATTCCACTTTTTAGTGCCTCCCATTGGCTTGCCACTGACTTCTCCTCAAGTAGTTGTGTCCAGTCCACTTCTGCCAAATCACCTCTTAGTGCTGTTAAATTTGCCTTCCCCAAATTTAAAATGTTTACTCCTGATTTAAATCTGTCCTGTTCCATAATAATGCTAAAACTAACTGAATTGTGGTCACTATCCCCAATATAGTCACCCACTGTCACTTCACCCACTTGCCCATCTTCATTTCCCAGGACTAAATCCAGAATTGCATCCCCTTTTGTTGGGCTTGTCAGGTACTGACTAAAAAGGTTCTCCTGGACACCGATCAAGAATTTTGTGCCCTCTGTGCCCCTCACACCGTTTGAATCCAAGTTAATGTGAGGGTATTTGAAGTCCCCGACTACTATTGTCCTCTTATTTTTGCATGCAGAAATTTGCCTTCTTATTTGTTCTTCTATCTCCCTTTCGCTATTCGGGGGTCTATATATTGCACTGCTAGTAGTGTGACTGCCCCTTTTTTATTTCTTACCTCAACTCATATGGCCTCGATTGATGATCCATTTAACATATCATCCCTCCTCGCAACTTTAATTGAATCTTGAACCAATAATGCTATACCCCTCCATTTTATCACCCACTCCATCCTGCCTGAAAACTCTATATCCAGGGATGCTAAGCTGACAATTTCTCCCTCTTTAAAACCAGGTTTCTTATATAGAAAAGATATCATGCTGCCACGTGTCTATCTGTGCCTTGAGCTCATAAAATCATAGAAACATAGAATAAATACAGCACAGAAGAGGGCCATTTGGCCCATCTTGTACGCGCCGGCTCGAAGAACAACGAGGTGCCCATTCTAATCCGACCTTCCAGCACCCATTCCGTCGTTCTGCAGCTTAAAGCACTTTAGGTGCAGGTCCAGGTACTTTTTAAAAGAGTTGAGGGTCCCTGCCTCTACCACCAATTGGGGAAGCAAATTCCATGCACTCACCACCCTGTGGGTAAAAAAGTTTTTCCTCATGTCCCCTCGAATCCTTCCGCCAATCAGCTTAAATCTATGTCCTCTAGTTCTTGAACTCTCTGCTAGGGGAAACAGGTATTTCCTTTCAACTCTATCCAGGCTCGTCAAATTCCTGTGCTGAACACGATTTAACTTTTGCTTCGATTGCCTTTCTGAGTCGCTAACTAGGTAAAAAAATGTTTTTCTACTTCCCGTTTCCTGGTCTGAATTTGTCCTATCTGTACCTGCCCTTTGGTTCCCATCTCCCTGCCATATTAGTTTAAACCCTCCCCAAAAGAACTATCAAATTCCCCCGCGAGGATATTGGTCCCGGTTCTGCTTGCGTGCAACCCGTCTCAGAAGGTGGGATGAATTAGTGAATCCCTTCCCACACAGGGAGCAGATGAACAGCCTCTCCCCAGTGTTAGTGTGTTGGTGTTTCAGCAGATCATTTGTGCTTTTAAAGACGTCTCACAGTCAAAACATTTAAAGATCCCTCCCCAGTGTGAACTCACTGGTGTGACAGAAGTTGGGATGACCAAATAAATCTCTTCTTACTCACGGAGCAGGAGAACGGCCCTCTCTGAAGTGCGAGTACGGTGGTGTCTCAGCAATTCGTTTCTGCTTTTCAAGCTCTTCTCACTATCAGAACATTTAAACGGTCTCTCGTCGGAGTGAACTCGCTCGTGTGACAGAAGGTGTGATGACTGAGTGAATCTCTTCTTAAACACAGACCAGGAGAACGGCCTCTCCCCAGTTTGAGTGCGCTGGTGTCTCCACAGTTCGTTTCTGCTTTTAAAACTCTTCTCACAGTCAGAACATTTAAACGGCCTCTGCCCAGTGTGAACTCGCTCGTGTGACAGAAGGTGTGACGACCGAATGAATTCCTTCCGACACACGGAGCAGGTAAACGGCCTCTGTCCAGTGTGAACCAGCCCGTGTGACAGAAGGTGTAATGACTGAGTGAATCCCTTCCTACACACGGAGCAGGTGAACGGCCTCTGCCCAGTGTGAACTCGCTCGTGTGACAGAAGGTGTTATGACCGAGTGAATCTCTTCTTCCACACGGAGCAGATGTTCGGTCACTCCCTAGTGTGAGTGCGTTGAAGTTCCAACAGTTCGTTTGTGCATTTAAATCTCTTCTAACTGTCAGAATATCTAAAAGGTCTCTCACCAGAGTGAACTCTCTAGTGCGTCAGAAGGTGGGATGAATTAGTGAATCCCTTCCCATACGCTGAGCAGGTAATCGGCCTCTCCCCAGTGTGAATGCGTTGGTGTGTCAGCAGTTTGTTTATGCTCTTAAAGCTGTTTCCACAGTCAGAGCATTTAAAAGGTCTCTCATCTGAGTAAACTCGCTGGTTTGTCAACAGGGTGGATGACTGAGTGAATCCGTTACCACACACAGAGCAGATGAACGGCCTCTCCCCTGTGTGAGTGCGTTGGTGTTCCAGCAAATTACATTTGCTTTTAAACCTCTTCTCACAGTCAGAACATTTGAAAGCTCTATTATCAAAATCAACTTGCTGGTGTCTCAGCAGGTTGGATGAACAAATGAATAACTTCTCACACACAGAGCAGGAGAATGGTCTCTCCCCAGTGTGAGTGCGCTGGTGTATCAGGAGGTCGTATTTCTGAACGAATCCCTTCCCACACACGGAGCAGGTGAACGGCCTCTCCCCAGTGTGATTGTGTCGATGAATTTCCAGCTGTGACGGGTAATTGAATCCCTTCCCACAGTCCCCACATTTCCACGGTTTCTCCGTGGTGCGGGTGTCCTTGTGTCTCTCCAGGTTGGGCGATCAGTTGAAGCCTCGTCCACACACAGAACACGTGTTCAGTTTCTCCCCTCTGTGAATGGTGTGATGTGTTTTCAGGCTGTGTAACTGGTTAAAGCTCTTTCCACAGTCAGTGCACTGGAACACTCTCACTCGGGTGTGTGTGTCTCGGTGCTTTTCCACTCACACTGCTGTTTGAAATCTTCTCCCAGAGACAGAACAGACACACATTTCTCCTTCCACATTCAAAGGCCGATGATATTCAGGTCCTGATGAATCAAATGACTCTGTCAGATCTTGACGTGATCTTTGATTTGAGTTTCCTGCCTGCAAATCCTCCCCTTCTAATACTCTGTAAAAAGATTTTATAAAAGTCATCACTGTAAATACAGGATAGAAATTCAGAACAGACAATTCATGTTGCGATGGAACATTCTTTCCTCTCTTGTTCCCCAAAGCTGTAAATCCCCCTTCCCACACACTCTCCCTCCTCCCTGAGCTGAAATCCAAACCCATCTTTCATTGTTCCTAAACAATGAGTGAAAAGGTGAGAGAGTATGAGAGAGTGAATGTGGGATAATGATTGAGAGAGTGAATGTGAGAGAGTGAATGTGAGAGAGTGAATGTGAGAGAGTGAATGTGAGAGTGCGTGAGAGAGTGAATGTCAGTAAAGCAGTGTGCTCAGTGTGGAGAATGAAGTGGGGCAGCTGGAGCATCTTTCAGTGGGGCAGCAGTGATCATAATCTCATTCGGTTTAGAATAGTTATGGAAAAGGACAAGGAACAAACAAATGTGAAAATACTTGACTGGAGGATGGCTAATTCCAGTGAGTTAAAAAGGGATCGTGTCCAGGTGGATTGCAATCAAAAATTGGCAGGCAGAACAGTAATTGAACAATGGGAGGCCTTGAAGGAGGGGTTGGTTCGGGTACAGAGTGGACAGATATCTACGGGAGAGAAAGGAAGGGCATCCAAAGCTAGAGCTCCCTGTATGACTAAAGAGATAGAGATTAAAATGAAACAGAAAAAGGAGGTTTATGACGAATATAAGGTTCATGATATAGTCGTGAACCAGGCTGAATAAAGAAAGTACAGAGATCTAAAAAAGGGAATAAGAGGTGAAAAGAGGGAGTATGAGAATAGATTGGTGGTTAACATAAAAGGGAATCCAAAAGTCTTTTATAAACATACAAATAGTAAAAGGGGAGTCAGAGGAAGGGTAGGGTTGATTAGGGACAAAAAAGGAGATGTTCTTGTGGAGGCAGAGGGCATGGCTGAGGTACTAAATGAGTACGTTACATCCGTCTTCACAAGAGAAGAGGATTCTGCCATTGTAGCAGTAAAGGAGGATGTAGTACTGATATTGGAGACGATAAAGAGGAGTTACTTAAAGATTGGCAGTGCTCAAAGTAAAAAAGTCTTTCAGTCCAGATGGGATGCCTCCTAGATTACTGAGGGAAGTAAGGGTGTAGATCACAGAGGCTCTGACCACAATCTTCCAATCCTCCTCGGATATGGGAGTCGTGTCTGAGGACTGGAGGATTGGAAGTGTCACACCCCTGTTCATAAATGTGGGAGAGGGATAAACCCGGCAATTAGAGGCCAGTCAGCCTAACGTCGGTGGTGGGAAACTTCTAGAGACCAGAATCCAGGACAAAATTAATTCTAACTTGGAAGAACGTGGGTTAATAAATGAGAGCCAATATAGATTCATAAAAGTAAAATCATGTCTGGCTAATTTGGTTGATGAGGGTAGTGCACTCGATGTTGTGTACACGGACATTTAAAAGGAGTTTGGTAAAGTACCACCAAATGGACCTGTTGGTAAAATTGAAGCCCATGGGAGCATGGATACAAAATTGGCAGAGAGACAGAACGTGGAGATCAGTGGTTAACTGTTGTTTTACAGGCTGGAAGGAAGTATACAGTGATGTTCCACGGGGGTTGGTATTAGGACCATGACTCTTTTTTGAGATATATTAAAGCCCTAGAAGTGTAACCAGTGGGGTGTCACAAGGATCAGTGCTTGGACCTCAGCTGCTTACAATATATATCAATGACTTAGATGATGGAACCAAGTGTAACGTATCCAAGTTTGCTGACGATACAAAGCTAAGTGGGAAGTAAGCTGTGAGGAGCACACAAAGAGTCTGCAAAGGGATATGGACAGGTTAAGTGAGTGGGCAAGAAGGTGGCAGATAGAGTATTATGTGGGGAAATGTGAGGTTATTCACTTTGGTAGGAAGAATAGAAAAACAGAATACTTTTTAAATGGTGAGAAACTATGAAATGTTGGTGTTCAGAGAGATTTGGGTATCCTCGTACAAGAAACAGTGAAAGTTAACTTGCAGGTACAGCGAGCAATCAGGAAAGCAAATGGAATGTTGGAACTATTGCAAGAGGGTTGGAGTATTTCCCTGACCGATCACCATTTCTCCTATATTAACAGATGCTCCCTGACTGATCACCATTTCTCCTTCATTTACAGATGCTCCCTGAGAGATCACCATTTCTCATTCATTACAGACGCTCCCTGGCCGATCACCACTTCCCCTTTATTTACTGATGCTCCCTGGCTGATCACCATTTTTCCTTCATTTACAGACGCTCCCCGACAGATCACCATTTCTCCTTCATTTACAGACTCTCCCTGACCGATCGCCATTTATCCTTCATTTACAGACTCTCCCTGACCGATCACCATTTCTCCATCATTGAAAGACGCTCCCTGACCGATCGCCATTTATCCTTCATTTACAGACGCTCCCTGAACGATCCCCATTTCTCATTCATTTACTAACGCTCCCTGACCGATCACCATTTCTCCTTCATTTACAGACGCTCCCTGACTGATCACCATTTCTCCTTTATTTACAGACGCTCTCTGACCGATCACCATTTCTCCTTCATTTTCAGACCCCCCTGACCGATCACCATTCTCCTTCATTTCAAGACGCTGCCTGACCGATCACATTTCTCCTTCATTTACAGACCCTCCCTGACCGATCCCCATTTCTCCTTCATTTACAGACGCTCCCTGACCGATCACCATTTCTCCTTCATTTACAGACGCCCCCTGAACAATCACCATTTCTCCTTCATTTACAGACGCTCCCTGATTCGATGAGTCACGAGGTTTGACGCTGAAACTGCGCATGCACGGAGGCCGCGGGCCGTTTGTTGAGTTTCGGGTCTGATCTGAACCGGAGTCCCCGGAGTGCAGAGAATTATAAACAATTTTACAACACCAAGTTATAGTCCAGCAATTTTATTTGAAATTCACAAGCTTTCGGAGGCTTCCTCCTTCCTCAGGTGAATGTTGTGGAAATGAAATCCTCGAACCCTTCGCATTTATAAATCACAGAACACCCATGAGGACGGCCTCAACCGGGATCTTGGGGCTCATGTCACGCGACACGTTACCCCACCAGCGAACAAATGTTATCTGTTTTTAATACAACGGGTCATTTGCTGTCCTCTCGATGTTTCTGCCTCTCTCTCCTTCTAGAGAGAGAGAGGAGAATGTTCACTGTTTGATATTCGGGCCCGGGGCCGCACTCGGGGTTTGTGAAGCCCCCGCCCCCTCGCCCGGGGTTTATTAACCCGCTCCCCCCACCCATCTCTTACCTGTTACGGACACGATCTGTGCCTCACTCCCCGCCCGCCGCGCATGCTCAGCTCACACTGCCCGGATGATTGACGGGAGCTCCGGACCAATAGGAAGAGCGGAGAGGGACTGGAGGACCGAGCGGGCGGTTGTTCCTCCAACCAATGGGAGTGCGTGAGGGGCGGGACTTGCGGCATCGAGTGGGCGGGGCTGAGCCCGGATCTCCCTCATTGGCTGAAACTCTGCATCATTTTTGAACCTGATTGATGTCAAAATCGAGGGGAAAACTGGACCTTTAATTCAGGACAGACAGGAGGGATTAATGGAGGAAATAACACAGTGTAGGGATAAAATGGATAATTCAGGACAAACAGCAGGGATTATTGGAGGAAACAACACAGTGTCGGGATAAAATGGATAATTCAGGACAGACACCAGGGATTATTGGAGGAAATAACACAGTGTAGTGATAAAATGGATTAATTCAGGACAGACAGCAGGGATTATTGGAGGACATAACACAGTGTAGTGATAAAATGGATTAATTCAGGACAGACAGCAGGGATTATTGGAGGAAATAACACGGTGTAGTGATAAAATGGATCAATTCAGGACATACAACAGGGATTATTGGAGGAAATAACACAGTGTAGTGATAAAATACAATGGATGTTGTGAAGATGGATTGTTAAAAAATGTTTGATAAGATGCCGGACACGAGGATTGTTGATACGATTAAAGCTCACGGTATTAAAGGATGGATGGGAAGTTGGATAAAGGGCAGAGTAGTGGTTAATGGATGTTTTTTCAGACTGTGGTGTTCCCCAGGGGCAGTGTTGGGAGCATTGCTCTTCTCAATTTAGAGAAATGGCCTGGGCTTGGGTGCAAGGGCATAAGATCAACATTTTCAGACAACATCAACATAGGGAGCATTAAGAAATGTGAAGAGGAATGTTAGCAACTTCAGTGTGACATCGGAACATTAGGAACAGGAGTAGGCCATTCAGCCCCTCGAGCCTGTTCCACCATTCAGTGAGATTTGTGTCATTCAGTATGGAGTTCGTTCATATCAGACAGGATAACATTCGTGTCTGTGGGCTTGGTTTTCTCAGACAGGATGAGATTGGTGTCTCTGACTGTGGGGTTGGTTTATATCAGACAAGATGAGATTGGTGGCTATGATTGTGGTGTTGGTTTACATCAGAGTAGAGGAGATTGGTGTCAGTGACTGTGGGGTTGGTTTGTATCAGACAGGACGAGACTGGTGTCTCTGACTGTGGGGTTGGTTTATATCAGGCTGGCTGAGATTGATGTCAGTGACTGTGGGGTTGGTTTATATCAGACAGGATGAGATTGGTGTGTGTGACTGTGGGGTTGGTGTATAGCAGACAGGAGGAGATTGGTATCAGTGACTGTGGGGTTGGTTTATATCAGAGGTGAGGAGATTGGTGTCAGTGACTGTGGTGTTGGTTTATATCAGACAGGAGGAGATTGGTATCAGGTACTGTGGGGTTGGTTTATATCAGACTGGAGGAGATTGGTATCAGTGACTGTGGTGTTGGTTTATATCAGACAGGAGGAGATTGATATCAGTGACTGTGGGGTTGGTTTATATCAGACAGGAGGAGATTGGTATCAGTGACTTGGATTGTTTTACATCAAGCAGGGGGAGATTGGTATCAGTGACTGTGGTGTTGGTTTATATCAGACAGGAGGAGATTGGTATCAGTGACTGTGGGGTTGGTTTATATCAGACTGGAGGAGATTGGCTTCAGAGACTGTGAGGTTGGTTTATATCAGACAGGAGGAGTTTGGTATCAGTGACTGTAGGGTTAGTTTATATCAGACAGGAGGAGATTGGTGACAATGACTGGGGTTGATTTATATCAGGCACGAGGAGATTGGTATCAGTGACTGTGGGGTTGATTTATATCAGACTGGAGGAGATTGGTGTCACTGACTGTGGGGTTGGTTTATATCAGAGGTGAGAAGATTGGTTTCAGTGACTTGGATTGTTTTACATCAAGCAGGGGGAGATTGGTATCGGTGACTGTGGGTTGGGTTTTATCAGAGGTGAGGAGATTGGTGTCAGTGACTGTGGGGTTGGTTTATATCAGACAGGAGGAGATTGGTGTCAGTGAGTGTGGGATTGGTTTATATCAGACAGGAGGAGATTGGTGTCAGTGACTGTGCAGTTGGTTTATATCAGACAGGAGGAGATTGGTATCAGTGGCTGTGGGGTTGGTTTATATCAGAGGGGAGGAGATTGGTTTCAGTGGCTGTGGTGTTGGTTTATATCAGACAGGAGGAGATAGTTTTCAGTGGCTTTGGGGTTGGTTTATATCAGACATGGGGAGGTTGGTTTTAGTGACTGTGGTGGTTTTTTTTAAAAATCAGACTGGAGGTGATTGGTGTCAGTGACTGGGCTCAGGAACTGGAATTGGCCTTTTGACTCCTCAAGCCTGCTCCCCCATTCAATTGGATCAGGACTAATCTGTACCACAACTCCATTTACTCGCCTTTGCTCCATATCCCTTTCAACCCTCACACAACACTAACCTATAAATCTCAATATTGAAAATCTCAATTACCCCCAGCACCCACAGCCTTTCGGAGAAGAGAGATTCAGATTTCCACCACCCTTTGTGTGAAAAATTGCAGCCTTATTTTGCTCATAAATGACCTAGCTCTAATTTTAAGATTATCAAGAAGGTGGCAGATGGAGTATAATGTGAGGAAATGTGACATTATTCACTTTGGTACGAAGAATAGAAAAGTAGAATATTTTTTAAAAGATGAGAGACTTAGAAATGTTGTTGATCAGAGGGATTTGAGTGTCCTTGAACATGGATCACAGAAAGTTAATATGCAGGTACAGCAAACAATTAGGAACGCAAATGCTATGTTGGCCTTTATTGCAAGGGGGTTGGAGTATAAGAGTAAGGAAGTCTTGCTGCAATTATATAGGGCTTTCGTGAGATCACACCTGGAGTACTGTGTACAGTTTTGATCTCCTTACCTGAGGAAGGGTGTACTTCCCATCGAGGGGGTGCAACGAAGGTTTACTAGATTGATTCCGGGAATGAGAGGATTGTTATATGAGGAGAGTTTGAGTAGAATAGCCCTATATACTCTGGAGTTTAGAAGAATGAGAGGTGATCTCATTGAAACGTCTAAAATTCTTAGAGGGCTTGACAGGGTGGATGCTGAGGGGCTGTTTCCCCTGGCTGGAGATTCTAGAACTAGGGGTCATAGTCTCAGGATAAGGGATCGGCCATTTAGGACTGAGATGTGGAAAAAAATCTTCATTCAGAGGGTTGTGAATGTTTGGAATTCTCTACCCCAGAGGGCTGTGGATGCTCAGTCATTGAGTATATTCAAGAATGAGATCGAGAGATTTTTGGACACTGGGAGAATCACGGAATCGGGCAGGAAATTGGAGTTAAGGTAGAAGATCAGCCATGTTCTTACTGAATGGTAGAGCAGGCTCGAGGGGCCGTATCACCCACTCATGCTCCTATTTCTTACGCCCTTTTGTTCTGGATTCCCCCTCCAGAAGAAATCATTTCTCTGTATCTACATTATTAAATCCCTTTACTATTTTAAACATCTCGATGAGATCACACCTCAATGTTCTAAACTCATTTGAATAAAAACTAAGTTTATGCAACCTATCCTCATAATTTAACCCTTTTAACCCCGGCATCGTTCTGGTGAATCTGCACAGTATCTTTCCCAAGGCCGATTTATCTCTCTCTCGGTTCGGTGCCCAGTTCTCGAGGTGGGGTCTGACCAAAGTTCTTTCCAACTGAAGCATCTCTTCTGTATTCCAACCCCACTCAAGATAAAGGTCAACATTCAATCTGACTTGTTGATTACTGCCAAGATTTGTATGGTATTTGCAAAGAAATCGAGGGGATCTTAGAGTTGGGATTTTTCTTTATTCTGTCCACTCAAAGAGTTTGCTAACAGATTACTCCTTTGAATTTAGTGCTGGATTATTGAGCCGTGATGTGTTTACTTGTTTGTATTTTGTTAAATACATTTTAAGCCGAGATTCAGAGGCCTGATGCTCTATTCACTCATTGAAGGTGAGAGAGATGCTGTGGGACACACGATAAGTCCCATAGCTGAAAGTGATTCACAGACTGGGTTTTGTATTTTGTGATCCTGGGTACATTACTGATACCTTCCCTGGATCCCAAGGCTGGAAGAGACACTCGGGAAGGATCGGGGAGCTGGGACTTGGTCATTAGAGTAATTGAAGATATGAGAACTGAAATAATTTACAGTGAGAAAGGAGAAAAGGCATAATAATCGATAATTAGGACATCAATTAGTCAATTATCTTGAATTCATCAAGTAATTGAACCATTCTGTTTGAAACAAAGTTGATTTATTTTACATACATTCAGAATATTGAGATTCAGCCCAGTTATAGCGGTTATTAACATAATCAGAAACAAATCCCAACTGCCAGAATGAAGTTCTTCTGCTGAAACCCTCATCCATGCCTTTGTTTACCTCTAGACTCGACTATTCCAATGCTCTCCAGGCCCGGCCTTCCACTTTACACCCTCCGTAAACTTGAACCCACAATCTCCAGATCAATAATCAGTCCCATTATTCATTGTGTCACTGGCCCAGGCTGTGGAGAACACAGAGCAGCTCACACACCCACAGCGCTGCGGTATGAGCAGGTACCGAGTCAGCCTCAGTCATGAGCACTGGGATCCATGAGTCCGGGTGTGTCAAAGGTGCAAGGTGAACAATCACCAAAGTGAAACATTTTTGCCACTCCGATCGATATCTCAGCTGGTAGAGCAACAAGACTGTCGTGGAAAATACGATGAAGTCATCCTTATGTCATTTGTTCAATTCGTGCTCGAAGGAGTATGTGTGATTTTGCAATAAGCAGCAATTAGTTCAAGGTCGCTCTCTTAACTTTACACTCAAATTACAGACTAGCATGTTGCCATGAAGGCACAGGACGCCTCTTTTCATTTCTCAAACCGGAAATCTTTCTGTGTCTGCAAAAACAGGGCTGTTTTGCCTCTGCTCACCAGCAGGGAGTGATTTTGAGCAGCAATACTTCAACACACTCAGCTCTCGCTTTCAGGCAAAAGAAGCCTTCGATTCGCAGCGGACTCCACGAGACTGAACATGTCAACAGGCGCACGGTCAACAATCACCAAAGACAGTCCTTTATATCCCTTCGACAGCTCATTAGCAGAGTGGAGGACTGTACTAAATGAAACCAAAGTAAAGTCATCCGCAGGTCGCTGATTCAATTCCAACTCGAAGGCGTGAGTATGATTTTGGAATAAGCAGCAATTACCTCAAGGTCGCTCTCTGAACTTTGCAGGCACCTTACAGATTAACATGTTGCCACTGAGTCACAGGACACCACATTTCCTTTCCCAAACCTTAAAGCTTTCTGAGTCTGCCAGAGCACGGCTATTTCCATCTGCTCGCCAGCAGGGAGTGCCTTTGAGCAGCAACACTTCAAATCGCCCTCAATTTAATGTAAAAAGGTCTTCGATCAATCAGTCAGACAGGGTTCACGCTGCTCCTCGAGCTTGGGCGGCTGTTGCTTTCCGGAGACCTCGTCTTCCTTCCGAAGGCTCGGGCTCTTCTCAGCATCATTCATGATTTCTGTGGCTTCCCGTTCTGCTGTTCCTCACTTGCTGATGCTCGATGCCGCCGATTGGAGCAAAGTATTTAATATATTCAGGGAGCAGCAACCCAAGGCAACATTTCTCTGCTGGTCTTGGAGCAGCTTGAAGGCGAGTGAGAGGCGGGAACTGCGAAGGGCGATTTACAAACAGCAAACGAGGAATTAGCTCAACTGGTGGAGCGCTCACTTGGCATGAGAGAAGTCGTGGGATCGTTGATTATATTCTCCACTCACCGTTTGTCTTGGTGCAATTATACAGAAACAAGAGTGTGGCAATGAGTCCATCGCCCATGTACTTCCTAAACTTCGCTGTGTGTTTGGGTACAGAGAGCTCAAGGGGCAGCAAATCTTTTGATGTGCTGCAGTAAGCAAAAGTTCTTGAATTTGCTTTGCAGCAAAGAGGGAAAGATGACGTGAGAGATGGAACAAGGCTCCCTTAACCCTGAGGTCTTCTCTGAAGATTGAATTCAGAATTTTCAGATTATGACAATGCTCACTGCGCTAAGAAGGTATGCAGACAGGCAGCACCACCAAGTAGGACAATTTGTAAGGTGTTGAAAATCATAAAATAAGGCACAATTTGCAAACAAAAAACCAAGCTGCATGAGAGTTGAACCAAATTTTTTTCATCCGCAGTCAAATGCGTTCCCCATTGCACCACTGGCTCACACTCCCAGAGCCCTGCGATATGAGCAGACACCGAGTCAGTCTGAATCATGTGTACATGAATCTACGAGTTCGGGCTTGTCAACAGGCACACGGCGAACAATCATCAAAGGGAAGGACTTTCGCAGCTTCCCTTCGACAGCTCAGCTGGTAAAATGGAGGATTATAGAGGAGAATCAAAGCAAATTTGTTCTTAGGTCGCCGTTTCAATTCTGGCTCGAAGGAACGAGCGTGCTTTTGGAATAAGCAACAATTACCTCAAGGCCGCTCTCCTCACTTTTTTGGCAGCTTACAGATTAACATGTTGGCGCTCAGGCACAGGACACCTCTTTTCCTTTCCCAAACCTTAAAGCTTTCTGTTTCTGTCCGAGCGGGTATGGAATAGGAGAATAGAGCAGATGAATGTGTGGCTGGAGAGATAGTGCAGGAGGGAGGGCTTTAGATTCCTGGGGCATTGGGACCAGTTCTCGGGGAGGTGCGACCTGTACAGGCCGAACCGGTTGCACTTCAATTGAGCTGGGACCAATGACCTCGCGTGGGGATGTCCTGGAGAGTTCAAGGACAGAAATCTATTTGGTTTGACTTAAGAAACAATAGAGGTGCCATTGCACGACAGGGTGTATTCGATAGTTAACCAACTAATGGGAATTAGATAAAGGAGCAAATTTGCAGGGAAATTACAGAGAGGCGCGGTGGGGTGCGGGTTAAACTAATTTGGCAGGGAGATGGGCACCGGGAGGTACCGATGGAAAGGAGAAACAAGGAGCACACTGGATTCGGAGAGAAAAATATCACTAGAGTAAGAAATAGTATGGTATTTGGTGGGATCAGACTGAGGGAGAATACAAGATGGTCTAAGATAGGTTTACAGTGCATGTGTGTAAACGCACGAAGCGTGGTAAATAAGGTGGGAAAGCTGCAGGTACAATTTGCCACATGGGAACATGAAGTTGTGGCGATAACGGAGACCGAGCTCAATAAAGGTCGGGATTGGTATGAAATATTACTTGTTAACAGGTGTTCAGGAAAGTTAGGGAAGGAGAGAAAGGAGGAGGTGGCAGTTTTGATTATGGAGAATATTGCAGTACTGGAGAGAAAGGGTGCCCTGGAGGGGTCAAGGATAAAAATCTATTTGGTTAGATTTAAGAAACAATAGAGGAACCATTACACTACTGGGTGTATACTATAGGCCACCAACTAGTGGGATGGATATAGAGGAGCAAATTTGCAGGGAAATTACAGAGAGGTGCAAAAGCCACGGAGTAGTGATAACAGGGGACTTCAAATATCCTAATATAGACTGGGATAACAATAATAATATAAGGGGCAAAGAGGAGGAGGAATTTTTGAAAAGTGTTCAGGATAACTTTCTTGACCAGTACGTTTCTGGCCCAATGAGGAAGGAGGTCGTCCTGGATTTGGTTCTAGGGAATGAGGCGTACCAAGTGTTGCAAGTGTCAATGGGGGAATATTTAGAGAACAGCGATCGTGGTATCATAAGGTTTAGAATAACAATGGAATAGTACATGGACCCACTCTAAAGTAAAAATACTGAATTGGAGGAGGGCCAATTTCAGTGAGATGTGAACAGATCTGGCCCGGCTAAATTGGAATCAAAGATTGGCAGGCAATACTGTAATTGAACAATGGGCGGCCATTAAGGAGTAGATGGTTTGGGTACAGTTTAGGTACATTCCCACGAGGGAGAAAGGTAGGGCAAATAAAGCCAGAGCTCCCTGGATGACAAAAGAGATCGAGAGTATGAAGAAGCAGAAATAACGTGCGTATGACAGATGTCAGGTTGATAATACAGGTGAAACCAGGCTGAATATGGAAAGTTCAGATGGGAAGTGAAAAATGAATTAAAAGAGCCAAAGAGAATATGAGAATACACTGGCGGCAAACGTAAAAGTTAACCCATAAGTCTTCGATAGGCATGTAGACAGTAAACGGGTAATAAGAGGAGGGGCACGGCCGATCAGGGACCAAAAAGGAGATCTACTCATGGAGACAGTGGGAGGAGGTATTAAATAAATACTTTGCATCTGTCTTTACCAAGGAAGAAGATGCTGCCAGAGTGTCATTAACGGAAGATCTAGTTGAGATACTGGATTGGCTAAAAATCATAAAGAGGAGGTACTAGAAAGGCTAGCTGTACTTAAAGTAGACAAGTCACCTGGTCCGGATGGGATGCATCCGAGGTTGCTGAGGGAAGTAAGGGTGGAAATGGCCATAATCTTCCAAACATCCTTAGATATGGGGATGATGCCAGAAGACTGGAGAATTGCAAATCTTACACCCTTGTTCAAGAAAGGGTGAAAGATAAAACCCAGCAACTACAGAAAAATCAGTTTAACCTCGGTTTTGGGGAAAGTTCTAGCACCGATAATCCGGGATAGAATTAGCGGTCACTTGGACAAGGATTAGGGAAAGCCAGCACGGATTTGTTAAAGGCAAATCCTGTTTAACTAACTTGATACAGTTTTTTGATAAGGAGCAGAGAGGGTCGATGAGGGCAATGCAGTTGATGTGGTGTATATGAACTTTCAGAAGGCGTTAGTTAAAGTGCCGCATAATGGGCTTGTCATCAAGATTGAAGCCCATGGAATAAAAGGGGCAGTAGCAGCATGGATCGAGAATTGGCCAAATAACAGGAAACAGAGAGTAGTGGTTAACGTTTGTTTTTTCAGAATGGAGGGAGGCGGGCAGTGGTGTTCCCCAGGGGTCGGTGCTGGGACCAATACTTTTCTTGATATATATATTAATGACTTGGACCTGGGTATACAGGGCACAATTTCCAAATTTGCAGATGAAACAAGACTTAAAAGTGTAGTGAACAGTGAGGATAATAAACTGAGGATGATAGTTATATACTTCAAGTGGTTCCCAATTCGATTCGGAAATGCAGTCGAAGTAAAGGGAATTAGGGGTTACGGGGAGCGGGCAGGAAATTGGACATGAAGCTGATTTCGGATCGGTCAAGGCCCGGTGGGAGGCGCAGCGGGCCCCAGTGGCTGAGCGGGCGGGTCCTGCTCCGACTTCTTGTGTTCTTCAGATTTAAGGTTAGGATCAGATCAGCCATGATGTTACTGAATGGCGGAGCAGGCTCGAGGGGCCGGTTGGCCTACTCCTGCTCCTTTTTCTTATATTCTATGATCCGTGGTTCTAACGCAGGCAGAAACTCTAAATGTGAAGACATGGAGGAAAAATTAGGATAAATTGGATGGTGGCCGGGTATGAGACAGGATATTAAAGATCTTGTGGAGGGATGTGTGATTTGTGCTCGATCTGACCCTGTAAGGAAACACAAATGGCGGCTCGGATGTGACAATCACCCTCGGGTCCATGGATCGGATACAGATTGATTATACAGGGCCCTTACCGACTACCTCACCTGGTCATCAATATCTCCTGGTTGGGGGAGATCCATTCTGTAGGCTCTTCCCACCCGCAATCAGACGGCTGGAAATACCGCTACTAAACTTGTTTATGATGTCTTTACTCGGTGGGGAATCCCTCGGATAGTGGATTCTGATAATGGATCCTCATTTGTCGGGGCTGTGGTAAAAGGTATCTTGGAAATACTCGAGATTGATCAGAAGTTACAGATTATTTACCACCCCAAGCACCAGGACAAGTGGAAGGTATGAATGGCCCCATCAAAAAAGAATTGGTCAAATCTCTGAATCGGACCTGTTCCAATTGGGATTTGGTCCTTCCCCTTGTCTTGATGCGGATCCGTGCTCGGATGTGCAAATCTAAAGGGTTTGCACGAAGCACGGGCCGTCCATTGCAATTCTGGAAGAATCTTCTTTCTCCATTTGCTCCTGATGATCAGACACATATCTTGTATCAGGAGTGGTCGCAATGCTTTAAATAGCATCTCCTCGTTGTACAAGTGAGTATGGGAGCGACTGATGAAACTAACCTTGTCCGTAGGATTGTACGGTGTGATGATAGGTCAGATATTTCTGAAATGGAGCTTGGACAGAAGGTTATGGTCCTGAATCCAAGGCCCATGGTACATTTTGGTTTCACAAAATGGAAATGCCGGTTTACTGTCGTTGACAGACTGGGCCCCTCTTTATATGCTGTCAACATGGGGTAATTGGGCGTCTCATGGAAGCAAGTAAGGCAAATTAAAACGTTTGGGACACAGAAGGGGAAATGAAGATAAAAACAGGAGTAAGATTCTTTAGTGTATGGCAGACGTTCTTTTGTTTTCAGTGTACTGCCTCTATAAGAGATCGGTGTGAAGCTGTCTTTTTAAAAAGCCAGTGTCAATGTTTCGACGTTATTGGCCGTCGCTACGTTTTTCCCTCATTATTAACGGGTCTACTGCTTTCTCTGTGATAACAAACTGGTGAAATCTTGTAGATTGGAAACAGCATTGTTTCACAGAGTAGAACATTTTAAAAGAAATCTGGATTTCGTTGTATTAGGACCTTTGTGCCTCTTTTGCAGGCAAAAAGACTGAACAAGTAGAAAGGAATTGTTTTCTTTTTCATTTGGCAAAGTTTTAAAAGAAAAGTTTACTTGAAAGCTGTGAGAAGCTGTGTGACACTGGTTGGTGATGTTTGGGTCCGTCTTCTCCGTGATACGAAATTGACGCCTTCCACAAGCAGCTGTGTCTGTTTTTGGTTTCTGGTATGTGCTTGACTCGGCTTAAATGTTAGCAGCAATCAGGAGAAGGAGAAAATGTCGGAGTGAGCGATGAAAACTTTGTTTCTCTTACAGATGACCGCTGATAAAAATCTCCGATAGTGAATCCAGCCACGATCCAAGGAGATGGAGAGAAAAAGGACCGTGGTCCAACTCTCTTGTCTGTGGTATATTGTTGCTCATGGTGGGGACAATATTGTTGGTGTCTGTTGGTCCGCAAAAAGCCTTCATCTTTGAAACTGCTGTCTCTGTCCCATCGAGCCCTATTAAACATGGGGCTAACTGGGTGGAAGGAGTAAATGATCAATGTCGTAGCTCTGGGATTGCTTTTACCGATGTCACCCGAAATGAGACTTTGTGTCTATTGGCTCGGTGAAATGTTTGGAGAGTCAATGGATCAATTGTGGTCGCAGAATTAAATCCTTACAGGAATGGAAAGCGGGGACAATCATATGTTTAGGCCAGGGTGCTGACGGTGTAAATTAATAAACGATTCAGGCTTGATACATTATGAAGGAAGAGTCTGCCTCGCAGGTACAGTCTATTAAGCGGTGCAGTGACGATCGGAGGGGCCACTATGATCGGTTACAATAAAACGTCCATTATGAAGTCGTTCACAAAAGGGGGCTCGGCCTCCATGTGGAGTGACATCAGTTGTCTGAGTTGACAAGGATGATAACGGAACCATCCTCAGTGTCTTTCTCACTGTGTGGTGGCATGATAATGAAACCTCTTACACGTAAAACTTTTCAACAAGCAATAGTATATTGCCGTGAACATCTGTGTACATACTTCACACACACGCACAGGCAATATTGAGAGGTCACATGTAACGCTCCCACCGTCCTGACAGGCTTGTGTGGGGCAGTTGGTTTCCATAAGGGTGAACCATTTGCCCTGCCCCAATGTGGATCCTAAATCAATTCTGTACCAGGAAGTGGCACAACAGCATAATGTGAGCCCGCCCCAGATCAGGGCCGGTCCTATTGTTCCGATGCTCCACTTGAATCTTATATTGTAGCAGTTTATGAATTGGAAAAAAAGTGCACGTTTATTATCCATTTTCTTTGCTTGATGTGTCGCGGAAGTAAAATAATTGTTCACAGTTCATGTCCAGTGTCCAAGTCAGGGTAAAACGTGACCTTCTAGATACCCTAGCGACCGGAGTAGGGCTGGGAGCGGCATCTCCTAATACTATGATTAATGAAGTCCTAGTGAACAAACTACCAGCATTGCGTAAAGATTTACAAGCAATAGCTCATCCGATTAAAGATGCGCTTGCGGCTGAGTTTATATATTTTCTTTAATTCGTTCATAGGATGTGGGCGTCGCTGGCAAGGCCAGCATTTAATGCTCATCTCTCATTGACCTTGAGAAGGTGGTGGTGAGCCGCCGCCTTGAACCGCTGCAGTCCGTGTGGTGAAGGTTCTCCCACTTTGTTGTTAGGAAGGGAGTTCCAGGAGTTTGACCCAGCGATGATGAAGAAACGGCGATATATTAACAAGTCGGGATGGTGTGTGACTTGGAGGGGAACGTGCAGGTTGTGTTGTTCCCATGTGCTTGCTCCCCTTGTCCTTCTAGGTGGTAGAGATCGGGGGTTTGGGAGGTGTTGTCGAAGAAGCCTTGGCAAGTTGCTGCAGTGTATACTGTGGATGGTACACACTGCAGCCACAGTGCATCAGTGGTGAAGGAGTGAATGTTTAGGGTTGTGGATGGGGTGCCAATCAAGCGGGCTGCTTTGACCTGTATGCAGTCGAGCTTCTTGAGAATTCTTGGAGCAGCACTCATCCAGGCAAGTGGAGAGTATTCCATCACACTCCTGACTTTTGCCTTGTAGATGGTGGAAAGGCTTTGCGGAGTCTGGAGGTGAGTCACTCACCGCTGAATACCCAGCCTCATATCCACTCTTATAGCCAAAGTATTTATCTGGCTGGTCCCGTTAAGTTTCTGGTCAATGGAGACCACCAGGATGTTGCTGGTAGTGGAAAACTGAAAGTGGGGATATTGTCATTGACAATGGGGAAGTGGCGGACATGTTGAACGATTACTTTGCATCAGTATTTACAATAGAAAAAGAGGATAGCATGCTGGAAATCCAAGAAAACTAATATTGAATCGGGGACAGGGAATCGATAAAATTAACATAAGTAAAGTAACAGTAATGAAGACAATAATAGCACTAAAGAGTGACAAATCCACAGGATCAGATGGTTTCCACCCCAGGGTTTTAAAGGAAGCAGGTGAGCACATTGCAGATTCCCTAACTATGATCTTTCAAAGTTCTCTAGATTCAGGAACTGTCCCTCTAGATTGGAAAATTGAACATGCCACTCCGCATTTTAAGAAAGGAGGGAAAGGGAAACGAGGGAATTATAGACCAGCTAGCCTAACATCTGTTGAGGGGCAAATTGCTGGAGTCTATAATCAAGGATAGGGTGACTGAACACCTCGAGAATTTTCAGTTAATCAGAGAGAGCCAGCATGGATTTGTGAAAGGTTGGTCATGCCTAACAAACCTGATTGAATTTTTTGAAGAGGTGATTAAAGTAGTGGACAGGGGAATGTCAATGGATGTTATTTTTAAGGACTTCCAGAAGGCTTTTGATAAGGTCCTACAAAAGAGACTGTTAGCTAAGATAGAAGCCCATGGAATCGAGGGAAAAGTACACACTTGGTTAGGAAGTTGGTTGAGCGAAAGACGACAGAAAGTAGGGATAATGGATAGGTAATCACATTGGCAGGATGTGAGTCATGGAGTCCCGCAGGGATCTGTCTTGGGGCCTCAATTATTCACAATATTAATTAACGACTTAGATGAATGCATAGAAAGTCTCATATCTAAGTTTGCCGATGATACAAAGATTGGTTGCATTGTAAGCAGTGTAGATGAAAAAATAAAATTACAAAGCGATATTGATAGATTAGGTGAATGGGCAAAATTGTGGCAAATGGAATTCAATGCAGACAAATGTGAGGTCATCCACTTTGGATCAAAAAAGGATAGAACAGGGTAATTTCTAAACGGTAAAAAGTTATAAACAGTGTATGTCCAAAGGGACTTTGGGGTTCAAATACATAGATCATTGAAGTGTTATGAACAGGTGCAGAAAATAATCAATAAGGCTAATGGAATACTGGCCTTTATATCGAGAGGACTTGAGTAAAAGGGGGCGGAAGTTACCCTGCAGCTATACAAAACCTTGATTAGACCGCACCTGAAGTACTGTGAGCAGTTGTGGGAACCGCACCTTCGGAAGGACATATTGGTCTTGGAGGGAGTGCAGCGTAGGTTTACTAGAATGATACTCGGACTTCAAGGGTTAAGTTACGAGGAGAGATTACACAAATTGGGGTTGTATTCTCTCGAGTTTCGAAGGTTAAGGAGTGATCTGATCGAAGTTTATGAGATAATAAGGGTAACTGATAGGGTGGATAGAGAGAAACTATTTCCGTTGGTTGGGGATTGTTGGAGTAGGGGGCACAGTCTAAAAATGGGAGCTAGACTTTTCAGGAGTGTGATTGGAAAAAATTTCTACACACAAAGGGTGGTAGATGTTTGGAACTCTCTTCCACAAACGGCAATTGATAATAGCTCAATTGCTAAATTTAAATCTGAGATAGATAGCTTTTTGGCAACCAAAGGTATGAAGGGATATGGGCCAAAGGCAGGTATATGGAGTTAGATCACAGAATGGCGATGATCTTATCAAATGGCGGAGCAGGCACGAGTGGCTGAATGGCCTACTCCTGTTCCTATATTCCTACGTTCCAATGATTCGGCAATCGTAATGCCGTTGAATATCAAGGAGAGATGGTTAGACTATCACTTGTTGGAGATGGTCATTGCCTGGCACTTGTCTGGTGCGAATGTTACTTGCCACTTATCTGCACAAGCCTGGATGTTGTCCAGGTCTTGCTGCATGCGGGCATGGAATGCTTCATTATCTGAGGGGTTGCGAATGGAAATGAACACAGTGCAATCATCAGCGAACATTCACATTACTGAACTTATGATGAAGGGAAGGTCATTGATGAAGCATCTGAAGATGGTTGGACCTAGGACACTGCCCTGACGAACTCCTTCAACAATGTCCTGGGTTTGTGATAGTTGGCCTCCTACAACCACTACCATCTTCCTTGGTGCTAGGTATGACTCCAGCCACTGGAGAGTTACCCTAATTCCCATTGCCTTCAATTTTACTAGGGCACCTTGGTGCCACACTCGGTCAAATGCTGCCTTGATGTCAAGGGCAGTCACTCTCACCTCACCTCTGCAATTCAGCTCTTTTGTTCATGTTTGGACCAAGGCTGTAATGATGTCTGGAGCCGAGTGGTCCTGATGGAACCCAAACTGAGCATCGCTGAGCAGGTTATTGGTGAGTAAGTTCCGCTTGATAGCACTGTCTACAACACCTTCCATCACTTTACTGATGATTGAGAGTAGACTGATGGGGCGGTAATTGGCCGGATTGGATGCTTCCTACTTTTTGTGGACAGGACATACCTGGGCAATTTTCCACTTTGTCGGGTAGATGCCAGTGTTGTAGCTGTACTGGAACAGCTTGGCTAGAGGCACGGCTAGTTCTGGAGCACAAATCTTCAGCAATACAGCCGGGATGTTTTCGGGTGTCATAGCCTTTGCTCTATCCAGTGCACTCAGCCGTTTCTTGATATCACGTGGAGTGAATCGAATTGGCTGAAAACTGGCTTATGTGATGGTGGGCATATCGGGAGGAGGCCGAGATGGATAATCCACTTGGCACTTCTGGCTGAAGATGTTTGAAAACGCTTCAGCCTTGTCTTTTGCACTCACCTGCTGGCCTCCGCCATCGTTGAGGATGGGGATTTTTACAGAGCCTCCTCCTCCCGTTAGTTGTTTAATTGTCCACCACCATTCACGACTGGATGTGTCAGGACTGCAGAGCTTTGATCTGATCCGTTGGTTGTGGAATCGCTTAGCTCTGTCTATAGCTTGTTGCTTCCGCTGTTTAGAATCGATGTAGTCCTGAGTTGTAGCTTCCAGGTTGGCACCTCATTTTTAGGTACGCCTGGTGCTGCTCCTAGCAAGCTCTTCGACACTACTCATTGAACCAGGGTTGATCCACTGGCTTGTTGGTAATGGTAGAGTGAGGAATATGCCGGGCCATGAGGTTACAGATTGTGCTGGAAGGAAATTCTGCTGCTGCTGATGACCCACAGCGCCTCATGGATGCCCAGTTTTGAGCTACGAGATCTGCGTTTGGCAAAAGAAGGAAAGGTGACATGAGGAAATACATTTTTACAGAGCGTGTGGTTCGGATCTTAAATGCACTGCTCGAGGAGTTGATGGAGGCAGATTCAATCATGGTCTTCAAAATGGAACTGGATAAGTACTTATAAGGAAAAATATTACATGGCTCCGGGGATAGGGCGCGGGAGAGGGACTTGGTTGATTCCTCTTGCAGAGAGCCAGTGCGGACTCGATTGGCCAAATGGACACATTCCGTGCATTAACCTTTCCATGATTCTATGACTCCAACATCAATACTATATGACGGTACATACACCAGCACGAAGTGATATTATAAAACACATCTCACAGCTGTATGATGCAGTACACGAAACCTGGGTGTGACATTATTCGATAAATACCTCAGCTGTATGACGGAGTACACAACTGCAGGAGGTGTCATTAATATATCAACAAGACTGCTGTATGTTGGAGTGCACATCAGCAGGGGCTGACATTATACGATAAATATCGCAGCTGCATGATGGAGTACAAACCGGCAGGAGTTAACATTATTCTATAAATATCACTGCCTTATACTGGAGGACACACCGGGAGGAGGTGACATTATTCTATAAATATCACTGCTGTATGATGGTGCACACACCAGCAGGAGGTGTGATTATTCTATAAATATCACTGCTGTATGACGGAGTACACACCAGCAGGGGCTGACATTATTCTAGGAATATCACTGCTGTATGATGGAGTACATACCAGCAAGAGGTGACTTTATTCTATAAATATCACTGCCGTATAATGGAGTACACACCAGCAGGAGGTGACATTAATCTATAAATATCACTGCTGTATGGTGGAGTACACACCAGCAGGAGGTGACATTATTCCATAAATATCACTGCTGTATGGTGGAGTACACACCGGCGGAAGGTTATATTATTCAATAAATATCACTGTTGTATGATGGAGTACACAACAGCGGGAGGTGACATTAATATATAAAGATCACTGCTGTATGATGGAGTACACACCAGCAGGAAGTGACATTATTCTTTCAATATCACTGCTGTATGATGGAGTACACACCAGCAGGAGGTGACATTATTTTGTAAATATCACTGCTGTATGATGGAGTACACACCAGCGGAAGGTGACATTCATCTATTAAGATCACTGCTGTATGATGGAGTACACATCAGGTGGAGGTGACATTATTCTTTCAATATCACTGGTGTATGATGGAGGACACATAAGCAGGGGTTGACATTATTCTATAAATATCACTGCTGTATGATGGAGTACCACACCAGCACGAGGTGACATTATTCTGTAAATATCACTACCGTATAATGGAGTACACACCAGCAGGATGTGACTTTATTCTATAAATATCACTGTTGTATGATGGAGTACACACCAGCAGGGGCTGACATTGTTCCTTAAATATCACTGCTGTATGATGGAGAACACACCAGCAGGAGGCGACATTATTCAATAAGTATCACTGCTGTGTGGTGGAGCACAAACCGGCGGGAGGTTACATTATTCTGTAAATATCACTGCTGTATGATGGAGTACACACCAGCAGGAGGTGATATTATTCAATAAATATCACTTCTCTATGATGGAGTACACACCAGGAGGTGGTGACAGTATTCGATAAATATCACTGCTGTATGATGGAGTACACAACAGCGGGAGGTGACATTAATATATAAAGATCACTGCTGTATGATGGAGTAAACACCAGCAGGAAGTGACATTATTCCTTAAATATCACTGCTGTATGATGGAGCTCACACCGGCAGGGGTTGACAATATTCCATAAATATCACGGTGTATAACGGAGTGCACACCGGCAGAGGGTGACATTATATTATAAATATCACTGCTGCATGATGGAGTACACAACAGTCGGAGGTGATAGTATTCTATAAATATCACTGCAGTATGATGGAGTACACACCAGCGGGAGGTGACATTATTCGATAAATATTACTGCTGTATGATGGAGTACACAACAGCGGGGGGTGACATTATTCTATAAATATCAATGCTGTATGATGGAGTACACACCAGCGGGAGGTGACAATATTCTATAAATATCTTTGCTGCATGCTGGAGTACACATCAGTAGGAGGTGACATTATTCTATAAATATCACTAAGGTATAATGGAGTACACACCAGCGGGAGGTGACATTAATCGATAAATATCATTGCTGCATGTTGGAGTACAGACTAGGAGGAGGTGATATTATTCGATAAATATCACTGCTGTATGATGGAGTACACAAAAGCGGGAGGTGACATTAATCTATAAAGATCACTGCAGTATGATGGAGTACACATCAGCAGGAGTTGACATTATTCTATAAATAACACTGCTGTATGATGGAGCTCACACCGGCAGGGTTTGACAATATTCCATAAATATCACTAGTGTATAACGGAGTACACACCGGCAGCGGGTGACATTATATTATAAATATCACTGCTGTATGATGGAGTACACACCAGCGGGAGGTGACATTATTCTATAAATATTACTGCTGTTTGATGGAGTACACACCAGCGGGGGGTGACATTATTCTATAAATTTCACTGCTGTATGATGGAGTATACACCAGCGGGAGGTGACAATATTCTATAAATATCATTGCTGCATGCTGGAGTACATATCAGTAGGAGGTGACATTATACTATAAATATCACTGCTGCACGATGTTGTGCACACCAGGAGGAGGTGATAGTATTCGATAAATATCACTCCTGTATGATGGAGTACACAACAGCGGGACGTGACATTAATGTATAAAGATCACTGCTGTATGATGGAGTACACATCAGCAGGAGGTGACATTGTTCCTTCAATATCACTGCTGTATGATGGAGTACACACCAGCAGGAGGTGATATGATTCGATAAATATCACTGCTGTATGATGCAGAACACACCAACAAAGGGTGACTTTTTTTATAAATATCACTGCTGTGTGTTGGAGTACACACTAGCAGGAGGTGACATTATTCTATAAATATAACTTCTGTATGATGGAGTACACACCTTCAGAGGTTGACATTATTCAATAAATATCACTGCTGTATGATGGAGTACACACCAGCAGGAGGTGACATTATTCGATAAACATCACTGCTTTAAGAAGGAGAACACACCAGCGGGAGGTGACATTATTCTATAAATATCACTGCTGTATGATGGAGTACACAACGGAAGGGGGTGACATTATTTATAAATATCACTGCTCTATGATGGAGTACAAACCGGCAGGAGGTGATATTATTCTTTAAATATCACTGCTGCATGATGTAGTGCACACCAGGAGGAGGTGATAATATTCGATAAAAATCATTGCTTTATGGTGGAGTACACAACAGCGGGAGGTGACATTAATCTTTAAAGATCATTGCTGTATGATGGAGTCCTCCGCAGCAGGAGGTGACATTTTTCTTTCAATATCACTGCTGTATGGTGGAGTACACACCAGCAGGAGGTGACATTATTCCATAAATATCACTGCTGTATGGTGGAGTACCAGGCAAGCACGAGGTGACATTATTCTGTAAATATCACTGCCGTATAATGGAGTACACACCAGCAGGATGTGACTTTATTCTATAAATATCACTGTTGTATGATGGAGTACACACCAGCAGGGGCTGACATTATTCCTTAAATATCACTGCTGCATGATGGAGAACACACCAGCAGGAGGCGACATTATTCAATAAGTATCACTGCTGTGTGGTGGAGCACAAACCGGCGGGAGGTTACATTATTCTTTAAATATCACTGCTGTATGATGGAGTACACACCAGCAGGAGATGATATTATTCAATAAATATCACTTCTGTATGATGGAGTACACACCAGGAGGTGGTGATAGTATTCGATAAATATCACTGCTGTATGATGGAGTACACAACAGCGGGAGGTGACATTAATATATAAAGATCACTGCTGTATGATGGAGTAAACACCAGCAGGAAGTGACATTATTCCTTAAATATCACTGCTGTATGATGGAGCTCACAACGGCAGGGGTTGACAATATTCCATAAATATCACTGTCTATAACGGAGTGCACACCGGCAGAGGGTGACATTATATTATAAATATCACTGCTGCATGATGGAGTACACAACAGCCGGAGGTGATAGTATTCTATAAATATCACTGCAGTATGATGGAGTCCACACCAGCGGGGTTGACATTATTCTATAAATATCACTGCTGTATGATGGAGTACACACCAGCGGGAGGTGATAATATTCTATAAATATCATTGCTGCATGCTGGAGTACACATCAGTAGGAGGTGACATTATTCTATAAATATCACTGCGGTATAATGGAGTACACACCAGCGGGAGGTGACATTAATCGATAAATATCATTGCTGCATGTTGGAGTACAGACCAGGAGGAGGTGATAGTATTCGATAAATATCACTGCTGTATGATGGAGTACACAACAGCGGGAGGTGACATTAATCTATAAAGATCACTGCAGTGTGATGGAGTACACAACAGCGGGAGGTGACATTATTCTATAAATATCACTGCTATATGATGGAGCTCACACCGGCAGGGGTTGACAATATTCCATAAATATCACTGGTGTATAACGGAGTACACTCCGGCAGGGGGAGACATTATATTATAAATATCACTGCT
The DNA here is from genome assembly GCF_035084215.1 of Heptranchias perlo. NCBI lineage: Eukaryota > Metazoa > Chordata > Chondrichthyes > Hexanchiformes > Hexanchidae > Heptranchias > Heptranchias perlo. The sequence goes on along the minus strand of NW_027139453.1, from coordinate 9,470,411 downwards.
GTATGATGGAGTACACAACAGCCGGAGGTGATAGTATTCTATAAATATCACTGCAGTATGATGGAGTACACACCAGCGGGAGTTGACATTATTCTATAAATATTACTGCTGTTTGATGGAGTACACACCAGCGGGGGGTGACATTATTCTATAAATATCACTGCTGTATGATGGAGTACACACCAGCGGGAGGTGACAATATTCTATAAATATCATTGCTGCAGGCTGGAGTACACATCAGTTGGAGGTGACATTATACTATAAATATCACTGCTGCATGATGTTGTGCACACCAGGAGGAGGTGATAGTATTCGATAAATATCACTCCTGTATGATGGAGTACACAACAGCGGGACGTGACATTAATGTATAAAGATCACTGCTGTATGATGGAGTACACACCAGCAGGAGGTGACATTGTTCCTTCAATATCACTGCTGTATGATGGAGTACACACCAGCAGGAGGTGACAAGATTCGATAAATATCACTGCTGTATGATGGAGAACACACCAACAAAGGGTGACTTTTTTTATAAATATCACTGCTGTGTGATGGAGTACACATCAGCAGGAGGTGATATTATTCTTTCAATATCACTGCTGTACGATGGAGCACACACCAGCAGGAGGTGACATTATTCTATAAATATAACTTCTGTATGATGGAGTACACACCTTCAGGGGTTGATATTATTCAATAAATATCAATGCTGTATGATGGAGCACACACCGGCAGGGTGTGACATTATTCTATAAATATCAATGCTGTATGATGGAGTGAACACCGGGAAGAGGTGACATTATTCGATGAATATCACTGCTGTATGATGGAGTACACACCAGCAGGGGTTGACGTTACTCTATAAATATCAGCGCTGTATGATGAAGTACACACCGGCAGAGTGTGACATTATTTTATAAATCTCTCTGCTGTATGATGGAGTGCACACCGGCAGGGGTTGACATTATTATATAAATATCACTGCTGTATGATGGAGTACACATCGGCAGGGTTTGCCATTATTCTATAAATATCACTGCTGTGTTGGAGTGCACACCAGCAGGAGGTGACATTATTCGATAAATATCACTGCTTTAAGATGGAGAACACACCAGCGGGAGGTGACATTATTCTATAAATATCACTGCTGTATGATGTGGTACACAACGGAAGGGGGTTACATTATTTATAAACATCACTGCTCTATGATGGAGTACAAACCGGCAGGAGGTGATATTATTCTTTAAATATCACTGCTGCATGATGTAGTGCACACCAGGAGGAGGTGATAATATTCGATAAAAATCATTGCTTTATGATGGAGTACACAACAGCGGGAGGTGACATTAATCTTTAAAGATCATTGCTGTATAATGGAGTCCTCCCCAGCAGGAGGTGACATTTTTCTTTCAATATCACTGCCGTATTATGGAGTACACACCAGCAGGAGGTGCCATTATTCTATAAATATCACTGCTATATGATGGAGTTCACACCAGCAGGGGCTGACATTATTCCTTAAATATCACTGCTGTATGATGGAGTAAACACCAGCAGGAGATTACATTGTTCAATAAATATCACTGCTGTATGATGGAGTACAAACCGGCAGGAGTTGACATTATTCTATAAATATAACTGCTGTATGATGGAGTACACACTGGCAGGAGATGACATTTTTTTATAAATATCACTGCCGTATAATGGAGTACACAACAGCAGGAGGTTACATTATTCCTTAAATATCACTGCTGTATGATGGAGTACACACCTTCAGGGGTTGACATTATTCAATAAATATCAATGCTGTATGATGGAGTACACACCGGCAGGGTGTGACATTATTCTATAAATATCACTGCTGAATGATGGAGTGAACACCGGGAAGAGGTGACATTATTCGATGAATATCACTGCTGTATGATGGAGTACACACCAGCAGGGGTTGACGTTACTCTATAAATATCAGTGCTGTATGATGAAGTACACACCGGCAGAGTGTGACATTATTTTATAAATATCACAGCTGCATGATGGAGTGCACACCGGCAGGGTTTGACATTATTATATAAATATCAGTGCTGTATGATGAAGTACACACCGGCAGAGTGTGACATTATTCTATAAATATCACTGCTGAATGATGGAGTGAACACCGGGAAGAGGTGACATTATTCGATGAATATCACTGCTGCACGATGGAGCACATACCAGCAGGAGGTGACATTATTCTATAAATATAACTTCTGTATGATGGAGCACACACCGGCAGGGTGTGACATTATTCAATAAATATCACTGCTGAATGATGAAGTGAACAACGGGAAGAGGTGACATTATTCGATGAATATCACTGCTGTATGATGGAGTACACACCAGCAGGGTTTGACGTTACTCTATAAATATCAGTGCTGTATGATGAAGTACACACCGGCAGAGTGTGACATTATTTTATAAATCTCTCTGCTGTATGATGGAGTACACACCGGCAGGGGTTGACATTATTCTATAAATATCACTGCTGTATGATTGAGTACACATCGGCAGGGGTTGACATTATTCTATAAATATCACTGCTGTATGATGGAGTACACAACAGCCGGAGGTGATAGTATTCTATAAATATCACTGCAGTATGATGGAGTAGACACCAGCGGGAGTTGACATTATTCTATAAATATTACTGCTGTTTGATGGTGTACACACCAGCGGGGGGTGACATTATTCTATAAATATCACTGCTGTATGATGGAGTACACACCAGCGTGAGGTGACAATATTCTATAAATATCATTGCTGCATGCTGGAGTACACATCAGTAGGAGGTGACATTATACTATAAATATCACTGCTGCATGATGTTGTGCACACCAGGAGGAGGTGATAGTATTCGATAAATATCACTCCTGTATGATGGAGTACACAACAGCGGGACGTGACATTAATGTATAAAGATCACTGCTGTATGATGGAGTACACACCAGCAGGAGGTGACATTGTTCCTTCAATATCACTGCTGTATGATGGAGTACACACCAGCAGGAGGTGATATGATTCGATAAATATCACTGCTGTATGATGGAGAACACACCAACAAAGGGTGACTTTTTTTATAAATATCACTGCTGTGTGATGGAGTACACACCAGAAGGAGGTGATATTATTCTATAAATATAACTTCTGTGTGATGGAGCACACACCGGCAGGGTGTGACATTATTCTATAAATATCAATGCTGTATGATGGAGTGAACAACGGGAAGAGGTGACATTATTCGATGAATATCACTGCTGTATGATGGAGCACACACCAGCAGGGGTTGACGTTACTCTATAAATATCAGTGCTTTATGATGAAGTACACACCGGCAGAGTGTGACATTATTTTATAAATCTCTCTGCTGTATGATGGAGTACACACCGGCAGGGGTTGACATTAATCTATAAATATCACTGCTGTATGATTGAGTACACATCGGCAGGGGTTGACATTATTCTATAAATATCACTGCTGTATGATGGAGTACACACCGGCAGGGTTTGCCATTATTCTATAAATATCACTGCTGTGTTGGAGTGCACACCAGCAGGAGGTGACATTATTCGATAAATATCACTGCTTTAAGATGGAGAACACACCAGCGGGAGGTGACATTATTCTATAAATATCACTGCTGTATGATGTGGTACACAACGGAAGGGGGTTACATTATTTATAAACATCACTGCTCTATGATGGAGTACAAACCGGCAGGAGGTGATATTTTTCTTTAAATATCACTGCTGCATGATGTAGTGCACACCAGGAGGAGGTGATAATATTCGATAAAAATCATTGCTTTATGATGGAGTACACAACAGCGGGAGGTGACATTAATCTTTAAAGATCATTGCTGTATAATGGAGTCCTCCCCAGCAGGAGGTGACATTTTTCTTTCAATATCACTGCCGTATTATGGAGTACACACCAGCAGGAGGTGCCATTATTCTATAAATATCACTGCTATATGATGGAGTTCACACCAGCAGGGGCTGACATTATTCCATAAATATCACTGCTGTATGATGGAGTAAACACCAGCAGGGGCTGACATTATTCCATAAATATCACTGCTGTATGATGGAGTAAACACCAGCAGGAGATTACATTGTTCAATAAATATCACTGCTGTATGATGGAGTACAAACCGGCAGGAGGTGATATTATTCTATAAATATCACTGCTGCATGATGCAGTGCACACCAGCAGGAGGTGACATTATTCTATAAATATAACTGCTGTATGATGGAGTACACACTGGCAGGAGATGACATTTTTTTATAAATATCACTGCCGTATAATGGAGTGCACAACAGCAGGAGGTTACATTATTCCATAAATATCACTGCTGTATGATGGAGTACACACCTTCAGGGGTTGACGTTACTCTATAAATATCAGTGCTATATGATGAAGTACACACCGGCAGAGTGTGACATTATTTTATAAATATCACTGCTGCATGATGGAGTACACAACAGCAGGGGTTGACGTTATTCTATAAATATCAGTGCTTTATGATGAAGTACACACCGGCAGGGTTTGCCATTATTCTATAAATATCACTGCTGTGTTGGAGTACACACCAGCAGGAGGTGACATTATTCGATAAATATCACTGCTTTAAGATGGAGAACACACCAGCAGGGGCGGACATTATTACGTAAATATCACTGCTGTATGTTTGAGTACACACCAGCAGGATGTAATATTATTCGATTAATATCATTGCTGCATGATGGAGTACACACCTCAGGAGATGACATTATTCTATAAATATCAATGCTGTATGATGGAGTGCACATCAGCAGAGGCTTACATTATTCCATAAATATCACTGCTGTATGATGGAGCACACACCAGCAGGAGATGACATTATTCTACAATCACCACTGCTGTATGTTGTAGTGCACACCAGCAGGAGATGACATTATTCTATGAATATCACTGCTGTATGATGGAGTACACACCAGCAGGAGGTGACATTATTTTGTAAATATCACTGCTGTATGATGGAGTACACACCAGCGGAAGGTGACATTCATCTATTAAGATCACTGCTGTATGATGGAGTACACATCAGGTGGAGGTGACATTATTCTTTCAATATCACTGGTGTATGATGGAGGACACATAAGCAGGGGTTGACATTATTCTATAAATATCACTGCTGTATGATGGAGTACCACACCAGCACGAGGTGACATTATTCTGTAAATATCACTACCGTATAATGGAGTACACACCAGCAGGATGTGACTTTATTCTATAAATATCACTGTTGTATGATGGAGTACACACCAGCAGGGGCTGACATTGTTCCTTAAATATCACTGCTGTATGATGGAGAACACACCAGCAGGAGGCGACATTATTCAATAAGTATCACTGCTGTGTGGTGGAGCACAAACCGGCGGGAGGTTACATTATTCTGTAAATATCACTGCTGTATGATGGAGTACACACCAGCAGGAGGTGATATTATTCAATAAATATCACTTCTCTATGATGGAGTACACACCAGGAGGTGGTGACAGTATTCGATAAATATCACTGCTGTATGATGGAGTACACAACAGCGGGAGGTGACATTAATATATAAAGATCACTGCTGTATGATGGAGTAAACACCAGCAGGAAGTGACATTATTCCTTAAATATCACTGCTGTATGATGGAGCTCACACCGGCAGGGGTTGACAATATTCCATAAATATCACGGTGTATAACGGAGTGCACACCGGCAGAGGGTGACATTATATTATAAATATCACTGCTGCATGATGGAGTACACAACAGTCGGAGGTGATAGTATTCTATAAATATCACTGCAGTATGATGGAGTACACACCAGCGGGAGGTGACATTATTCGATAAATATTACTGCTGTATGATGGAGTACACAACAGCGGGGGGTGACATTATTCTATAAATATCAATGCTGTATGATGGAGTACACACCAGCGGGAGGTGACAATATTCTATAAATATCTTTGCTGCATGCTGGAGTACACATCAGTAGGAGGTGACATTATTCTATAAATATCACTAAGGTATAATGGAGTACACACCAGCGGGAGGTGACATTAATCGATAAATATCATTGCTGCATGTTGGAGTACAGACTAGGAGGAGGTGATATTATTCGATAAATATCACTGCTGTATGATGGAGTACACAAAAGCGGGAGGTGACATTAATCTATAAAGATCACTGCAGTATGATGGAGTACACATCAGCAGGAGTTGACATTATTCTATAAATAACACTGCTGTATGATGGAGCTCACACCGGCAGGGTTTGACAATATTCCATAAATATCACTAGTGTATAACGGAGTACACACCGGCAGCGGGTGACATTATATTATAAATATCACTGCTGTATGATGGAGTACACAACAGCCGGAGGTGATAGTATTCTATAAATATTACTGCAGTATGATGGAGTACACACCAGCGGGAGGTGACATTATTCTATAAATATTACTGCTGTTTGATGGAGTACACACCAGCGGGGGGTGACATTATTCTATAAATTTCACTGCTGTATGATGGAGTATACACCAGCGGGAGGTGACAATATTCTATAAATATCATTGCTGCATGCTGGAGTACATATCAGTAGGAGGTGACATTATACTATAAATATCACTGCTGCACGATGTTGTGCACACCAGGAGGAGGTGATAGTATTCGATAAATATCACTCCTGTATGATGGAGTACACAACAGCGGGACGTGACATTAATGTATAAAGATCACTGCTGTATGATGGAGTACACATCAGCAGGAGGTGACATTGTTCCTTCAATATCACTGCTGTATGATGGAGTACACACCAGCAGGAGGTGATATGATTCGATAAATATCACTGCTGTATGATGCAGAACACACCAACAAAGGGTGACTTTTTTTATAAATATCACTGCTGTGTGTTGGAGTACACACTAGCAGGAGGTGACATTATTCTATAAATATAACTTCTGTATGATGGAGTACACACCTTCAGAGGTTGACATTATTCAATAAATATCACTGCTGTATGATGGAGTACACACCAGCAGGAGGTGACATTATTCGATAAACATCACTGCTTTAAGAAGGAGAACACACCAGCGGGAGGTGACATTATTCTATAAATATCACTGCTGTATGATGGAGTACACAACGGAAGGGGGTGACATTATTTATAAATATCACTGCTCTATGATGGAGTACAAACCGGCAGGAGGTGATATTATTCTTTAAATATCACTGCTGCATGATGTAGTGCACACCAGGAGGAGGTGATAATATTCGATAAAAATCATTGCTTTATGGTGGAGTACACAACAGCGGGAGGTGACATTAATCTTTAAAGATCATTGCTGTATGATGGAGTCCTCCGCAGCAGGAGGTGACATTTTTCTTTCAATATCACTGCTGTATGGTGGAGTACACACCAGCAGGAGGTGACATTATTCCATAAATATCACTGCTGTATGGTGGAGTACCAGGCAAGCACGAGGTGACATTATTCTGTAAATATCACTGCCGTATAATGGAGTACACACCAGCAGGATGTGACTTTATTCTATAAATATCACTGTTGTATGATGGAGTACACACCAGCAGGGGCTGACATTATTCCTTAAATATCACTGCTGCATGATGGAGAACACACCAGCAGGAGGCGACATTATTCAATAAGTATCACTGCTGTGTGGTGGAGCACAAACCGGCGGGAGGTTACATTATTCTTTAAATATCACTGCTGTATGATGGAGTACACACCAGCAGGAGATGATATTATTCAATAAATATCACTTCTGTATGATGGAGTACACACCAGGAGGTGGTGATAGTATTCGATAAATATCACTGCTGTATGATGGAGTACACAACAGCGGGAGGTGACATTAATATATAAAGATCACTGCTGTATGATGGAGTAAACACCAGCAGGAAGTGACATTATTCCTTAAATATCACTGCTGTATGATGGAGCTCACAACGGCAGGGGTTGACAATATTCCATAAATATCACTGTCTATAACGGAGTGCACACCGGCAGAGGGTGACATTATATTATAAATATCACTGCTGCATGATGGAGTACACAACAGCCGGAGGTGATAGTATTCTATAAATATCACTGCAGTATGATGGAGTCCACACCAGCGGGGTTGACATTATTCTATAAATATCACTGCTGTATGATGGAGTACACACCAGCGGGAGGTGATAATATTCTATAAATATCATTGCTGCATGCTGGAGTACACATCAGTAGGAGGTGACATTATTCTATAAATATCACTGCGGTATAATGGAGTACACACCAGCGGGAGGTGACATTAATCGATAAATATCATTGCTGCATGTTGGAGTACAGACCAGGAGGAGGTGATAGTATTCGATAAATATCACTGCTGTATGATGGAGTACACAACAGCGGGAGGTGACATTAATCTATAAAGATCACTGCAGTGTGATGGAGTACACAACAGCGGGAGGTGACATTATTCTATAAATATCACTGCTATATGATGGAGCTCACACCGGCAGGGGTTGACAATATTCCATAAATATCACTGGTGTATAACGGAGTACACTCCGGCAGGGGGAGACATTATATTATAAATATCACTGCTGTATGATGGAGTACACAACAGCCGGAGGTGATAGTATTCTATAAATATCACTGCAGTATGATGGAGTACACACCAGCGGGAGTTGACATTATTCTATAAATATTACTGCTGTTTGATGGAGTACACACCAGCGGGGGGTGACATTATTCTATAAATATCACTGCTGTATGATGGAGTACACACCAGCGGGAGGTGACAATATTCTATAAATATCATTGCTGCAGGCTGGAGTACACATCAGTTGGAGGTGACATTATACTATAAATATCACTGCTGCATGATGTTGTGCACACCAGGAGGAGGTGATAGTATTCGATAAATATCACTCCTGTATGATGGAGTACACAACAGCGGGACGTGACATTAATGTATAAAGATCACTGCTGTATGATGGAGTACACACCAGCAGGAGGTGACATTGTTCCTTCAATATCACTGCTGTATGATGGAGTACACACCAGCAGGAGGTGACAAGATTCGATAAATATCACTGCTGTATGATGGAGAACACACCAACAAAGGGTGACTTTTTTTATAAATATCACTGCTGTGTGATGGAGTACACATCAGCAGGAGGTGATATTATTCTTTCAATATCACTGCTGTACGATGGAGCACACACCAGCAGGAGGTGACATTATTCTATAAATATAACTTCTGTATGATGGAGTACACACCTTCAGGGGTTGATATTATTCAATAAATATCAATGCTGTATGATGGAGCACACACCGGCAGGGTGTGACATTATTCTATAAATATCAATGCTGTATGATGGAGTGAACACCGGGAAGAGGTGACATTATTCGATGAATATCACTGCTGTATGATGGAGTACACACCAGCAGGGGTTGACGTTACTCTATAAATATCAGCGCTGTATGATGAAGTACACACCGGCAGAGTGTGACATTATTTTATAAATCTCTCTGCTGTATGATGGAGTGCACACCGGCAGGGGTTGACATTATTATATAAATATCACTGCTGTATGATGGAGTACACATCGGCAGGGTTTGCCATTATTCTATAAATATCACTGCTGTGTTGGAGTGCACACCAGCAGGAGGTGACATTATTCGATAAATATCACTGCTTTAAGATGGAGAACACACCAGCGGGAGGTGACATTATTCTATAAATATCACTGCTGTATGATGTGGTACACAACGGAAGGGGGTTACATTATTTATAAACATCACTGCTCTATGATGGAGTACAAACCGGCAGGAGGTGATATTATTCTTTAAATATCACTGCTGCATGATGTAGTGCACACCAGGAGGAGGTGATAATATTCGATAAAAATCATTGCTTTATGATGGAGTACACAACAGCGGGAGGTGACATTAATCTTTAAAGATCATTGCTGTATAATGGAGTCCTCCCCAGCAGGAGGTGACATTTTTCTTTCAATATCACTGCCGTATTATGGAGTACACACCAGCAGGAGGTGCCATTATTCTATAAATATCACTGCTATATGATGGAGTTCACACCAGCAGGGGCTGACATTATTCCTTAAATATCACTGCTGTATGATGGAGTAAACACCAGCAGGAGATTACATTGTTCAATAAATATCACTGCTGTATGATGGAGTACAAACCGGCAGGAGTTGACATTATTCTATAAATATAACTGCTGTATGATGGAGTACACACTGGCAGGAGATGACATTTTTTTATAAATATCACTGCCGTATAATGGAGTACACAACAGCAGGAGGTTACATTATTCCTTAAATATCACTGCTGTATGATGGAGTACACACCTTCAGGGGTTGACATTATTCAATAAATATCAATGCTGTATGATGGAGTACACACCGGCAGGGTGTGACATTATTCTATAAATATCACTGCTGAATGATGGAGTGAACACCGGGAAGAGGTGACATTATTCGATGAATATCACTGCTGTATGATGGAGTACACACCAGCAGGGGTTGACGTTACTCTATAAATATCAGTGCTGTATGATGAAGTACACACCGGCAGAGTGTGACATTATTTTATAAATATCACAGCTGCATGATGGAGTGCACACCGGCAGGGTTTGACATTATTATATAAATATCAGTGCTGTATGATGAAGTACACACCGGCAGAGTGTGACATTATTCTATAAATATCACTGCTGAATGATGGAGTGAACACCGGGAAGAGGTGACATTATTCGATGAATATCACTGCTGCACGATGGAGCACATACCAGCAGGAGGTGACATTATTCTATAAATATAACTTCTGTATGATGGAGCACACACCGGCAGGGTGTGACATTATTCAATAAATATCACTGCTGAATGATGAAGTGAACAACGGGAAGAGGTGACATTATTCGATGAATATCACTGCTGTATGATGGAGTACACACCAGCAGGGTTTGACGTTACTCTATAAATATCAGTGCTGTATGATGAAGTACACACCGGCAGAGTGTGACATTATTTTATAAATCTCTCTGCTGTATGATGGAGTACACACCGGCAGGGGTTGACATTATTCTATAAATATCACTGCTGTATGATTGAGTACACATCGGCAGGGGTTGACATTATTCTATAAATATCACTGCTGTATGATGGAGTACACAACAGCCGGAGGTGATAGTATTCTATAAATATCACTGCAGTATGATGGAGTAGACACCAGCGGGAGTTGACATTATTCTATAAATATTACTGCTGTTTGATGGTGTACACACCAGCGGGGGGTGACATTATTCTATAAATATCACTGCTGTATGATGGAGTACACACCAGCGTGAGGTGACAATATTCTATAAATATCATTGCTGCATGCTGGAGTACACATCAGTAGGAGGTGACATTATACTATAAATATCACTGCTGCATGATGTTGTGCACACCAGGAGGAGGTGATAGTATTCGATAAATATCACTCCTGTATGATGGAGTACACAACAGCGGGACGTGACATTAATGTATAAAGATCACTGCTGTATGATGGAGTACACACCAGCAGGAGGTGACATTGTTCCTTCAATATCACTGCTGTATGATGGAGTACACACCAGCAGGAGGTGATATGATTCGATAAATATCACTGCTGTATGATGGAGAACACACCAACAAAGGGTGACTTTTTTTATAAATATCACTGCTGTGTGATGGAGTACACACCAGAAGGAGGTGATATTATTCTATAAATATAACTTCTGTGTGATGGAGCACACACCGGCAGGGTGTGACATTATTCTATAAATATCAATGCTGTATGATGGAGTGAACAACGGGAAGAGGTGACATTATTCGATGAATATCACTGCTGTATGATGGAGCACACACCAGCAGGGGTTGACGTTACTCTATAAATATCAGTGCTTTATGATGAAGTACACACCGGCAGAGTGTGACATTATTTTATAAATCTCTCTGCTGTATGATGGAGTACACACCGGCAGGGGTTGACATTAATCTATAAATATCACTGCTGTATGATTGAGTACACATCGGCAGGGGTTGACATTATTCTATAAATATCACTGCTGTATGATGGAGTACACACCGGCAGGGTTTGCCATTATTCTATAAATATCACTGCTGTGTTGGAGTGCACACCAGCAGGAGGTGACATTATTCGATAAATATCACTGCTTTAAGATGGAGAACACACCAGCGGGAGGTGACATTATTCTATAAATATCACTGCTGTATGATGTGGTACACAACGGAAGGGGGTTACATTATTTATAAACATCACTGCTCTATGATGGAGTACAAACCGGCAGGAGGTGATATTTTTCTTTAAATATCACTGCTGCATGATGTAGTGCACACCAGGAGGAGGTGATAATATTCGATAAAAATCATTGCTTTATGATGGAGTACACAACAGCGGGAGGTGACATTAATCTTTAAAGATCATTGCTGTATAATGGAGTCCTCCCCAGCAGGAGGTGACATTTTTCTTTCAATATCACTGCCGTATTATGGAGTACACACCAGCAGGAGGTGCCATTATTCTATAAATATCACTGCTATATGATGGAGTTCACACCAGCAGGGGCTGACATTATTCCATAAATATCACTGCTGTATGATGGAGTAAACACCAGCAGGGGCTGACATTATTCCATAAATATCACTGCTGTATGATGGAGTAAACACCAGCAGGAGATTACATTGTTCAATAAATATCACTGCTGTATGATGGAGTACAAACCGGCAGGAGGTGATATTATTCTATAAATATCACTGCTGCATGATGCAGTGCACACCAGCAGGAGGTGACATTATTCTATAAATATAACTGCTGTATGATGGAGTACACACTGGCAGGAGATGACATTTTTTTATAAATATCACTGCCGTATAATGGAGTGCACAACAGCAGGAGGTTACATTATTCCATAAATATCACTGCTGTATGATGGAGTACACACCTTCAGGGGTTGACGTTACTCTATAAATATCAGTGCTATATGATGAAGTACACACCGGCAGAGTGTGACATTATTTTATAAATATCACTGCTGCATGATGGAGTACACAACAGCAGGGGTTGACGTTATTCTATAAATATCAGTGCTTTATGATGAAGTACACACCGGCAGGGTTTGCCATTATTCTATAAATATCACTGCTGTGTTGGAGTACACACCAGCAGGAGGTGACATTATTCGATAAATATCACTGCTTTAAGATGGAGAACACACCAGCAGGGGCGGACATTATTACGTAAATATCACTGCTGTATGTTTGAGTACACACCAGCAGGATGTAATATTATTCGATTAATATCATTGCTGCATGATGGAGTACACACCTCAGGAGATGACATTATTCTATAAATATCAATGCTGTATGATGGAGTGCACATCAGCAGAGGCTTACATTATTCCATAAATATCACTGCTGTATGATGGAGCACACACCAGCAGGAGATGACATTATTCTACAATCACCACTGCTGTATGTTGTAGTGCACACCAGCAGGAGATGACATTATTCTATGAATATCACTGCTGTATGATGGAGTACACACCAGCGGGAGGTGACATTAATCGATAAATATCATTGCTGCATGATGGAGTACAGACCAGGAGGAGGTGATAGTATTCGATAAATATCACTGCTGTATGATGGAGTGCACAACAGCGGGAGGTGACATTAATGTATAAAGATCACTGCAGTATGATGGAGTACAAAACAGCGGGGGGTGACATTATTATCTAAATATCACTGCTGTATGATGGAGTACACACCAGCGGGAGGTGACAATATTCTATAAATATCATTGCTGCATGCTGGAGTACACATCAGTAGGAGGTGACATTATTCTATAAATATCACTGCGGTAAAATGGAGTACACACCAGCGGGAGGTGACATTAATCGATAAATATCATTGCTGCATGATGGAGTACAGACCAGGAGGAGGTGATAGTATTCGATAAATATCACTGCTGTATGATGGAGTACACAACAGCGGGAGGTGACATTAATCTATAAAGATCACTGCAGTATGATGGAGTACACATCAGCAGGAGTTGACATTATTCCATAAATATCACTGCTGTATGATGGAGCTCACACCGGCAGGGGTTGACAATATTCCATAAATATCACTGGTGTATAACGGAGTACACACCGGCAGGGGGTGACATTATATTATAAATATCACTGCTGTATGATGGAGTACACAACAGCCGGAGGTGACATTATTCTATAAATATTACTGCTGTATGATGGAGTACACACCAGCGGGAGGTGACAATATTCTATCAATATCATTGCTGCATGCTGGAGTACACATCAGTAGGAGGTGACATTAATCTATAAATATCACTGCTGCATGATGTTGTGCACACCAGGAGGAGGTGATAGTATTCGATAAAATATCACTCCTGTGTGATGGAGTACACAACAGCGGGACATGACATTAATGTATAAAGATCACTGCTGTATGATGGAGTACACACCAGCAGGAGGTGATATTATTCTTTCAATATCACTGCTGTACGATGGAGCACACACCAGCAGGAGGTGACATTATTCTATAAATATAACTTCTGTATGATGGAGTACACACCTTCAGGGGTTGACATTATTCAATAAATATCAGTGCTGTATGATGGAGTACACACCGGCAGAGTGTGACATTATTTTATAAATATCACTGCTGTTGATGGAGTGCACACCGGCAGGGTTTGACATTATTATATAAATATCACGGCTGTATGATGGAGGACACACCGGCAGGGGTTGACATTATTCTATCAATATCACTGCTGTATGATGGAGTACAACAAGGCAGGAGGTGACATTATTCAATAAATATCACTGCTGTATGATGGAGTGCACAGTAGCGGGAGGTGACATTATTCTATAAATATCACTGCTGTATGATGGAGTACACACCGGCAGGGTTTGCCATTATTCTATAAATATCACTGCTGTGTTGGAGTACACACCAGCAGGAGGTGACATTATTCGATAAATATCACTGCTTTAAGAAGGAGAACACACCAGCGGGAGGTGACATTATTCTATAAATATCACTGCTGTATGATGGAGTACACAACGGAAGGGGGTGACATTATTTATGAATATCACTGCTCTATGATGGAGTACAAACCGGCAGGAGGTGATATTATTCTTTAAATATCACTGCTGCATGATGTAGTGCACACCAGGAGGAGGTGATAATATTAGATAAATATCATTGCTTTATGATAGAGTACACAACAGCGGGAGGTGACATTAATCTTTAAAGATCATTGCTGTATGATGGAGTCCTCCCCAGCAGGAGGTGACATTTTTCTTTCAATATCACTGCCGTATTATGGAGTACACACCAGCAGGAGGTGCCATTATTCTATAAATATCACTGCTGTATGATGGAGTTCACACCAGCAGGGGCTGACATTATTCCATAAATATCACTGCAGTATGATGGAGTAAACACCAGCAGGAGATGACATTGTTCAATAAATATCACTGCTGTATGATGGAGTACACAACGGCAGGGGGTGACATTATTTTATAAATAGCACTGCTCTATGATGGAGTACAAACCGGCAGGAGGTGATATTATTCTATAAATATCACTGCTGCATGATGCAGTGCACACCAGCAGGAGGTGACATTATTCTATCAATATCACTGCTGTATGATGGAGTACACACTGGCAGGAGATGACATTTTTTATAAATATCACTGCCGTATAATGGAGTACACAACAGCAGGAGGTTACATTATTCTATAAATATCACTGCTGTATGATGGAGTACACACCTTCAGGGGTTGACATTATTCAATAAATATCAATGCTGTATGATGGAGCACACACCGGCAGGGTGTGACATTATTCTATAAATATCACTGCTGAATGATGGAGTGAACACCGGGAAGAGGTGACATTATTCGATGAATATCACTGCTGTATGATGGAGTACACACCAGCAGGGGTTGACGTTACT
The DNA here is from genome assembly GCF_035084215.1 of Heptranchias perlo. Lineage (NCBI taxonomy): Eukaryota > Metazoa > Chordata > Chondrichthyes > Hexanchiformes > Hexanchidae > Heptranchias > Heptranchias perlo. The sequence continues at coordinate 9,454,287 of NW_027139453.1, read as the reverse complement.
CTATAAATATCAGTGCTGTATGATGATGTACACAGCGGCAGAGTGTGACATTATTTTATAAATATCACTGCTGCATGATGGAGTGCACACCGGCAGGGTTTGACATTATTATATAAATATCACTGCTGTATGATGGAGTACACACCAGCAGAGTGTGACATTATTTTATAAATCTCTCTGCTATATGATGGAGTACACACCGGCAGGGGTTGACATTATTCTATAAATATCACTGCTGTATGATGGAGTACACATCGGCAGGGGTTGACATTATTCTATAAATATCACTGCTGTATGATGTGGTACACAACGGAAGGGGGTGACATTATTTATAAATATCACTGCTCCATGATGGAGTACAAACCGGCAGGAGGTGATATTATTCTTTAAATATCACTGCTGCATGATGCAGTGCACACCAGGGGGAGGTGAAAGTATTCGATAAATATCACTGCTGTATGATGGAGTGCACACCAACAGGAGGTGACATTATTCTATAAATATCACTGCTGTATGCTGGAGTACACACTGGCAGGAGATGACATTTTTGTAAATATCACAGCCGTATAATGGAGTACACAACAGCAGGAGGTTACATTATTCTATAAATATCACTGCTGTATGATGGAGTACACACCAGAAGGGGCTGACATTATTCCATAAATATCATTGCTGTATGATGGAGTACACATCAGCAGTAGGTGATATTATTCGATAAATATCATTACTGTATGATGGAGTACACATAAGCAGGAGGTGAAATTATTCTATAAATATCACTGCTACATGAAGTAGTGAACAGCAGGAGGAGGTGATAGTATTCGATACATATCACTGCTGTATGATGGAGTACACAACGGCGGGAGGTGACATTTATCTTAAAAGGTCACTGCTGTATGATGGAGTACACCCCAGAAGGAGGTGACTTTTTTGTTTCAATATCACTGCTGTGTGATGGAGTACACACCAGCAGCAGGTGATAAGATTCCATAAATATCACTGCTGTACGATGGAGTACACACCGGCAACAGGTGACATTATTCGATAAATATCAATGCTGTATGCTGGAGGACACACCGGCAGGGTATGATATTATTTTATAAGTATCACTGCTGTATGATGGAGTACACACCTGCAGGGTTTCACTTCATTCTATAAATATCACTGCTGTATGATGGAGTACACACCGGCAGGAGGTGACATTATTCTATAAATATCACTGCTGTATGATGGAGTGCACACCGGCAGGAGGTGACATCATTCAATAAATATCACTGCTGCATGATCGAGTACACACCGGCAGGGGGTGACATTATTTTGTAAATATCACTGCTGTATGATGGAGTACACAACAGCAGGAGGTGACATTATTCCATAAATATCACTGCTGTATGATGGAGTACACACCAACGGGAGGTGACATTATTCTATAAATATCACTGCTGTAGGATGGAGTACACACCAGCAGGATGTGACTTTATTCTCTAAATATCACTGCCGTATAATGGAGTACACACCAGCAGGAGGTGACATTATTCTATAAATATCACTGCTGTATGATGGAGTGCACACCAGCAGGGACTTACATTATTCCATAAATATCACTGCTGTCTGATGGAGTACACACCAGCAGGAGATGACATTTTTCAATAAATATCACTGCTGTGTGATGTGGTACACAACGGAAGGGGGTGACATTATTTTATAAATATGACTGCTCTATGATGGAGTACAAACCGGCAGGAGGTGATATTATTCTATAAATATCACTGCTGCATGATGGAGTACACACTAGCAGGAGATGACATTTTTTATAAATATCACTGCTACATGAAGTAGTGCACAGCAGGAGGAGGTGATCGTTTTCGATACATATCACTGCTGTATGATGGAGTACACAACAGCAGGAGGTGAAATTATTCTATAAATATCACTGCTGCATGAAGTAGTGCACAGCAGGAGGAGGTGATCGTTTTCGATACATATCACTGCTGTATGATGGAGTACACAACAGTGGGAGGTGACATTTATCTTAAAAGGTCACTGCTGTATGATGGAGTACACCCCAGAAGGAGGTGACTTTTTTCTTTCAATATCACTGGTGCATGATGGAGTACACACCAGCAGGAGGTGCTAAGATTCCATAAATATCACTGCTGTACGATGGAGTACACACCAGCAAGAGGTGACATTATTCGATAAATATCAATGCTGTATGATGGAGTACACACCTGCAGGGTTACACTTCATCCTATAAATATCACTGCTGTATGATGGAGTCCACACCTGCAGGGTTTCAATTTATTCCATAAATATCACTGCTGTATGTTCGTGTTCACACCGGCAGGAAGTGACATAATGATATAAATATCACTGCTGTATGATTAAGTACACACCGGCAGGAGGTGACATTGTTCTATAAATATCACCGCTGCATGATGGAGTAAACACCGGCAGGAGGTGACATAATTCAATAAATATCACTGCTGCGTGATGGAGTACACACCAGCAGGAGGTGACATTATTCTATAAATATCACTGCTGTCGGATGGAGAACACACCAGCAGGGACTTACATTATTCTATAAATATCACTGCTGTATGATGGAGTACACACCAGCAGGAGATGACATTGTTCAATAAATATCACAGCTGTGTGATGTGGTACACAACGGAAGAGGGTGACATTATATTAGAAATATGACTGCTCTATGATCTAGTACAAACCGGCAGGAGGTGATATTATTCTTTTAAATATCACTGCTGCATGATGTAGTGCACACCAGGAGGAGGTGATAATATTCGATAAATATCATTGCTGTATGATGGAGTACACAACAGCGGGAGGTGACATTAATCTTTAAAGATCATTGCTGTATGACGGAGTACTCCCCAGCAGGAGGTGACATTTTTATTTCGATATCACTGCCGTATTATGGAGTACACACCAGCAGGAGATGACATTATTCTATAAATATCACTGCTGTATGATGGAGTTCACACAAGCAGGGGCTGACATTATTCCATAAATATCACTGCTGTATGATGGAGTAAACACCAGCAGGAGATGACATTGTTCAATAAATAACACTGCTGTGTGATGGAGTACACAACGGCAGGGGGTGACTTTATTTTATAAATATCACTGCTCTATGATGGAGTACAAACCGGCAGGAGGTGATATTATTCTATAAATATCACTGCTGTATGATGCCGTGCACACCAGGAGGAGGTGAAAGTATTCGATAAATATCACTGCTGTATGATGGAGTACACATCAGCAGGAGGTGACATTATTCTATGAAGATCACTGCTGTATGATGGAGTACACACCAGCAGGAGGTGATATGATTCCATAAATATCACTGCTGTACGATGGAGTTCACACCGGCAAGAGGTGACATTATTCGATAAATATCACTGCTGTATGATGGAGTACACACCTGCAGGGTTTCACTTTATTCTATAAATATCACTGCTGTATGATCGTGTTCACACCGGCAGGAAGTGACATTATGATATAAATATCACTGCTGTATGATGGAGTACACACCGGCCGGTGGTGACAATAATTTATAAATATCACTGCTGTATGATTAAGTACACACCGGCAGGAGGTGACATTATTCTATAAATATCACTGCTGTATGATGGAGTACACACCAGCAGGGGTTGACATTATTTGTTAAATATCCCTGCTGTATGATGGAGTACACACCAGCGGGAGGTGACATTATTCTATATAAATAACTGCTGTATGATGGAGTGCACACCAGCGGGAGGTGGCATTATTCTATAAATATCACTACTGTATGATGGAGTACACACCGGCGGGAGGTGACATTATTCTATAAATATCACTGCGGTGTGATGGAGTACACACCAGCAGGAGGTGATATTATTCGATAAATATCATTGCTGCATGATGAAGTACACACCAGCAGGAGATGACATTGTTCAATAAATATCACTGCTGTATGATGGAGTACACAACGGCAGGGGTTGACATTATTCTTAAATATCACTGCTGTATTTTGGGGTACACACCGGCAGAAGGTGACATTATGCTATAAATATCACTGCTGTATGATGGAGTACACACAGGCAGGGGTTGACATTATTCGATAAATATCACTGCTGTATGATGGAGTGCACACCGGCAGGGGTTGACATTATTCTGTAAATATCACTGCTGTCTGGTGGAGTACACACCGGCGGGAGGTGTCATTATTCTAGAAATATCATTGCTGGATGATGTCGGACACACCGGCAGGGTGAGACATTATTCTATAAATATCATTGCTCTGTGATGCAGTCCCCATCCTGGTCCCAGATCGAGATCCTCATCCAGAACTCAAATCACGCCTGGACATCCCACTCGTCCCTATCACCTGGTTCTCATCTCCCACCCTAACTACCACATTACGTCTGGTCATTGATTTTCTGCCAGTTAGAAATTTAACAGAAATCAAGGGTAGGAGCAGATGTTTAATGACCACTGGATTTTGCTGAACACCATTTACTCTTTGAATTATCTGTAACTGTTTTCTTTAAACCCCACACCCGGCCGCAAGAATAACTTGCATGAGATGGGGTTTCGACTCAGGCTCATTTTTTTTCTGTGACGGTACTGGTCGACACTTCCCAAGAAGCAGAATCTCAATTGAGGAATATTTCATTTTGAAACCGATGTCCCTCTTTGGCTCCATGAGGGTTTCAGAGAAACTGGAATATTTGTTTGTTGGTGATTCTGCTGGAGCCGCATTAGTCTGATTAAAAATGTAACTAAAACGGATGATCCCGATAGTAAAGGAAAGTTGAGGACAGCAACTTTCCTTAATGATAGCAAAACACCACAGTTCTCAGTCTGTTGCATCAGATATTTTTAATATTCTTTATTAACAATATTTGAGTAAAAACAACGACATGAAACGATACAAAGTTCATCAGCTGATAAAACTATTCAATTCAAAATACACTTTTTCCCGCAGAATTACATCAGTTAAACAAATTCCCCATGTTTGTTTATAGAAGAAAGACATTAAATCTATTTATTGTACAACAATAACTTGCTTTTTAAATGGCGCCTTTAAGGTAGAAAAAAAATCACAAGGCTCCTCAAAGAGAATGTGAAATAAAAGCGAGACAGAGTGAAGGAGAGAGAGGAGGAGGCATGAGTCGCTGCTTGATCAAAGAGCCGGGTATAACTCGGGCCGAGGGAAATTGATCCTCGGGGGAGTGGAGCGGGGCGATTCTAAATGTGCGAGCTCGCCGGCTGAAGGCCGAGGCGCTGATGGCAGATAGAACGGAGGGAGAGTTGGAAGAGGTCCGAGCCAGAGGGCGGGGAAAGTTGGGTGTGTGGGGTTGTAAGGCTGGAGGAGGTTAGAGAGATGGAGACGGCCGAGTCAGAGGGCGGGGAGAGTTGGGTGTCTGGGGTTGTAAGGCTGGAGGAGGTTACAGAGAAGAAGGTGATAAACCTGTTAAAAATAAAAGGGACCCTTCCCATATTGAACAGAGATATAAAGGAAAAATCAAAGAAGTTATGGTAAACTTTTCTAAATCACTGATGAGGCCTCAGCTGGAGTATTGTTTCTCATTCTGGGCACCACGTTTTAGGAAGGATGTGGAGGCCTTGGAGAGGGTGCTGAGGAGATTTCCTGGAATGGTACAAGGGATGAGGGAATTCAGATATGTGGAGAGACTGGGGAAGCTGGGATTGTTCTCCTTGGAACAAAGAAAGTTAAGGGGAGATTTGATAGAGGTCCTCAGAATAGTTAGGGGTTTGATAGGGAGTAAATCCAGATAAACCGTTTCCACTGGCAGGAGAGTCAGTAACCAAAGGGCACACACTTAAGATAATTATCAACAGAACCAGAGAGGAGATGAGGAGACATGTTTGTTTTTACACAGGGAGTTGTTACTGGTCTGGATCGCTCTGCCTGAAAGGGTGGTGGAAGCAGATTCAATAGTAGCTTTCAAAAGGGAATTGGATGTATTGAAGTGATTCGGTTGGTTGCATTCTCGCCTCTGAGTTAGAAGATTGTGGGTTCATTCCCACTCCAGTGAATTGAGCACAATATCTAGACTGACACTCCCAGATCAGTAAGGAGGGAATGCTGCACTGTCAGAGGTGCGGTCTTTTTAATGAGATGTTAAACCGACACCCCATCTGCCCTCTCGGGTGGACGTGAAAGATCTCATGGCACTATTTCGAAGACGAGCAGGGGAGTTATCCCTGGTGTCCAGGCCAATATTTATCACTCAATCCACATCACGAAAACAGATAATCTGATATTATCACATTACTGTTTGTGGGATCTTGCTGTGCACATATTGGCTGCCGCGTTTCCTACATTACAACAATGATTACAATTCAGAAGTATTTCATTGGTTGGAGAGTGCTTAGGGGCGTCCGGGGGTCGAGAAAGGCGCTATATAAATGGAAGTCTTTCTTTCTTTTTGTATATTTGAAAAGGATACAATTGCAGGGCAATGGGGAAAGAGCGGGGGAGTGGGACTAATTGGATAGCTCTTTCAAAGAGTCGGCACAGGCAAGATGGGCCGAATGGCCTCCTTCTGCGCTGTAAGATTCTACGAGATTGAGAAGGCAAATTTCATGGAGGGATTTTAGCAGAAAATAAAGCTGTCTTTGCAACGTACATGAGCTGACATCTAAAACACCCACGGCTGTGGAGACAGTCAGTCGAGATTCGTCCATGATCGAGCCGAATACTTTCGGACTTCCGGTGATAAATTCACATCCGGTTGGAATATTTCAACCATAATTCTGCCACGAAAGAAAAGAAAACATGTTGGTAAATTAACTTAATTAACTCATTCCCACTCTGTAAAGGGACTAAATACAATCAGTTTCGATCAGGCTTTATTTTAATCTGATGCGTCTCACATTCTCCGGGACATTTGCAATTTATTAATTTAAGACAATTTTAGATAGTTGATAACGTTTAAGAAATTGAAAATCAAATTGTCGGCATAATGAGGCAATGGGACAGAAGACTGAGGAAATCTTTCCAAATGAGGATGACGGGTCAGGAGCTCTCACCTCACTGTTAAAAACTGTCCACTAATAAAGTCAAATCAATGTGGGTTGCGGCCGGGGCCGACCTTGCCCAGGTACGGCTGGGGCCTACCGTGCCCGGGTTGCGGCTGGGGCCGACCGTGCCCGGGTTGCGGCCGGGGCCGACCGGGCCCGGGTTTCTTTCCCGCATTTCTTTTGAAAGGAAATGCTCCTGCTTATTTATGAATCCCTTCAATGTCCGGACCATCTACCTCTGCAACTTGCTCTACCACAGACACCAACACACGTCTCTGACTGTGGTCTGTTGTGAATCACCCCACTCCACTCCCCCCACTATCAATGTTGACTTTTCGCAAATCATCCATTTGCATTCAGTATATGTTTAATTAATTCTCTGGAAGTGGGATGACGCTGGCAAGGCCGGCGTTCATTACCCATCCCTTGTTGTCCTGAGAAGATGGCGGTAGGCCTTTGTATTTAACCACCTGAATGCACAGACCTCACTCTCCTCACTCCAAGGCATCAAGCCACATGTGGGAGCACGCCTTCGGTCTGGACCCCAAGTGTTTCTCAGATTCCATGCAACATTTCCAAACCCCACCCTTTGAAAATCCCTGAGAGCGCTGTACAAATGGACACTGACGCTTCTGTTGGCAGGACATGGACACCATTGTGTGCATCAGTGATGGTATCAGCTGTTCACTCATGACATGTAATACGGTTGACAGTCAGAGCCTTTATCCGGCCTCAAAAACCTTACATAACTGCAACCTCAACAGAACACTGCCATTGCCCCAGTCTTATGTTTTCTTATTCCCATACTCATCCTTCAGTAAATTTGTCCGTTTAGTACTAATTGCAGCTGAATTTTGCTGTGGACCAGTGCTCACTGGGTTGAATCTCGAACTGGGACTGATATTGTCTGAACTCACTTCCAACTCGCACGAGGGGACGCTTCCATTCCACTATTCAGGGCTGAACTTTAACCCGGAGGTGAAATGTTACTGTCGATCCCTCACGACCACCGACCACCCTTTTTTTTCCAACTGAAGAACCTTCTGAACATTGCGCTGTTTGTTAAGCGAGTCCGGTGATCTGGCCTCAGCCAATCTTCTTGGCAACAATATGCAGCTGTTGAAGTCCCTCTGACCGAATTTTGTCCCATAAACCCCAGGAGCAGTGCCTTTTGTTCCATTGTCTCAGTGTAAGAATTGAGACTATATTATTATTTTGATTTGTTTGGAAAATCCTTCTGTCAAATTAGAGAAATAGAGAGATAGAGCAAGAGATAGAGAAAGATGAAGAGAAAGAGAAATGGGGAAGTAGAGAGATGAAGATTAAGTTTGAGAGAGACGAGGATAGAGAGATAGAGGTGATGATAGAGAGAGACGATAGAGAGCGACATATATATAACTGGATAAATAGACAGAGAGAGTCAGACAGAGATACAGAGCAAGAGACAGATAGAGGGAGAGAGAGAAAGAGAGAGAGAGAGGGAGGGAATACAGAGACTGAGATTGCTGCATGTCGAAAGCCAGAAAGATAATTTGCATTTTCCTCCCCAACTTTTTTAATAATAAAATATTTCTGGTCAGTGATCCGTCAATAAACAGACTAATGGACCCTCGGTCGATTACTGAGAAGTAACTATCTGGGCCGCTCGACTGACTTGAACTCACAGTCTGTGGCGGGGTGGTCCGCGGTCCTTCTGAGTGTGAGACGGAAGCTTCTGTCCAGCAAGGAGTCACAATCCGTGCTGCTCGGGGTCGCGCCATCAACATCGGCACAACTCCCCCGAACTGGTGCTGGAAGGAAACGATTGTTGGGAATCAGAGAAAGGGTTTTAAAATATTACTTCAGAGAAAAACACAAACCCCTTTTTACTCAATAATCAAACTACAGGAAGCAGTTTGAGACCATCGACAATATGGAATAATCCTCAGTCATTAAACACATCAAACCACAGGGAGGGCAGTTTTGAACCATCAACAATATGGAATAATCCTCAGTCCTAGAAAAGAGAAGGCAAAGGGGTGATATATAGAATGGTTACAACACAGGAGGCCATTCGGCCCATCGAGCCCGTGCAAGTTAAAGCCTTTGGGGATGCTGGGAATTGAACGCGGGACCTCACACATGCAATGCTATATCCCCACTGATCGAGGTTTTTAAGATTATGAAAGGCTTTGACAGGGTAGAAGTAGAGAAAAGATTTCCACGTGTGGGAGAGCCCAAACGTGGAGGTCATAAATATAAAATAGTGGATAGTAAATCCAATAGGGAATTCAGGAGAAATCTCTTTACCCAACATGTAACCGTAGGCGTTAATTTTTCCTGCGGGTATTGGTGAACACATTGAAATTGCTTTCTCCGCTATTTTAACACTGAGTTTGATTTATTTCTTTAAATTGGACTTATTTCGTTGTCACGATAGCAGGTAATTGAGTGTGGTATGACAGGGATAAGTGTTCGTCGGTTTAATCACCAACAGCAATTTCCGAGCTTTTTAGGGCAACAGGCATGAGTCACCAATGGGATCTTTCAACGCAAATTGTAAAACAATTGTACGAATGGCGATTAATCATTGGCATTGGGCTGGTGCAAATGTGATTACAAATAAAGGAATGAGTCGGCAGCCTCCGAGCCTAGGGGTTAACTGACCAGGACCCTTTGCGCTGGGGGTCTGGTCATTCAAGGTGCCAGAATCAATGTCATCGTAAGCCTGTTTACTGAGGCGCTCTCTGGTGTGATCTATAAAAGGAAATGTTAATTTTAGCGGAGAACAGTGGTGGAGGCGCGAGGCGGTCGTTTCCAGACCATTTAAACAGAGTTTTCCTAAATTAATGACGCACACGTCCTGACAAGTATTCAAGGGAACCCATCGGGTGGAGCTCCTGGATTCCATCACGGCTATTATTACAATCTGATGGCAAAACAATCACCATCACCTGTTTCGGGATCTGGGTGCGTGAATAACGGTTTTAATTATTCCGGGTTCTTTGTCACCCTGAGTGGATCATTTTGTCCATGTTTCAAGCAGTGGCTGGTGCTTAATTACCATATTCACAAAATATTACACAGATCTGAGTAATTACACACCGAGTGTCGCATTTACAAGATAATAAACAGATCTAAGTATTAACAAGCCGAATGTCACTCCAACAAAATATTACTCAGACCTGAGTATACAATGAGCACGTTGATAATGTGTAAGAAAGCGAATGGGAATGTTGGCTTTGTAAAAAGAGGTATCATATAAAAAGCAAGGAAGTCATGTTAAACCTTTACAAATCACTGGTTAGGCCTCAGCTGGGGTATTGTGTACAATTCTGGGCACCACAGTTTAGAAAGGATGTAAAGGCCTTGGTGAGGGTATCGAGGAGGATTACCTGGATGATATCAGGGATGAGGGACTTCAGATTTGTGAAAAGATTGGAGAAGCTGGGATTGTTCTCCTTAGAGCAGAGAAGGTTAAGGGGAGAACTAAAAGATATTCAAAATTATGAGGGTGTTCGATAGAGCCAGTCGGGTGAAACTGTTTCCTTTGACAAGTGAGTCGGTAAATAGAGGTCACAGATTTAAAATAATTGGCAAAAGAACTAGAGGGGAAATGAGGAGAAATTGATTAACTCAGATCTGGAACGCACTATCTGAAAGGGAGGTGGAATCAGATTCCATCGGAACTTTTAAAGGCAATTCGGTCTGTACTTGAAGGGGATTAATTCACAGGGTTATGGGGAAAAAGCTGGGGTGTGGGACTCAATAGGACAGCTCTTTCAAAGAGCCGGTACAGACACGACGGGCCGAATTGCCTCCTTCTATGTTGTAAGACACTGTGATCTGAGTAATTACACAACGAAAGGCACATTTACAAAATATTACGCAGATCTGAGTAATTAGATGCGGAATGTAACAGTCACAAACTATTACACAGTTCTGGGTATTACATACCTTCAGGATTCTGCGAGTTCTGGTCGGTTTGAGATAAACTTGTACTGGTATAGTATTCCAGATCAATCTCTCCGCTATTAAATCGATAAACTGTCAAAACAAAAGAGAACGGTGAAGAACATTTAATGTAAATGAAGGCTGTTAAATTCTTTCAAATACACAAACGCTATCCTACAGAAATCTTGTCAACTGTTCAGATCGCCAGCAAATACCATCATTAGTTAGTATGATACAAGAATACAAAGACAAACATACATTTACAGTCTTCACACCTCAGAGCCTTTGCAATAAGTGTGATCATATTCATTGTTTGGGCTCTTAAACCGCAGTGCTCTCAGTGACCCCACCTGTGGGAGCAACACGGAGCATCATTGCCCTCTGCGGCAAGGAGAGTGTGAAAAACTGTACAGTGACTGCTCAGAGTACATCGACAGAATCTTCTGAATGAGAGTAGGGAAAAACACACAGAAAAAGCTTCAGAATTAGAAACTAGGAGGACTGGGAAAAGACAGGAAAGAGAGAAATATAGAAATCCTATCAAACATGAAGCTAACAACAGTTAATAATCTGAACAATCAGACAGCACCATGTTCACCGTGAAAGGAGGTGTCCTGTGAACAGGGCCGAATATCACGGGACTGGTCCCAAATACATTCAATGCAGCGGAGTTTTATTGGGAGGAAGCGACACCTGGACAGACAGAACATGTCATGGGCTGGGACTCACGCGATCCTCTTCCAGCTGTAATGTCATCGATTTCTTGATAAATTGGTTCACCAGGTCTGGAACGCGTATAACCGAAGCTGCGCTTTTTCACTGTTTAGGAGTAAAACAAATATATTTAATTCATTAGATTCCGGACTCCCCCCTACTGCTATCTCCTTGGAACAGAATAAAATCGACCGAATAAACGACCCCTGTCTTGTTACATTGAAAACCCCCAAAAGAGAATGAATTTTCAAGTGTGAGAAGGTGACTGATTCACAACTGGGATCGAGCATTATAGCGAGCAACTTACAGCCCCTTAACACACACAGAAAACTGCTGATCACCGAGGGTCAACGATTAAAGGTACCTCTTCTTGACGACTGTCTCTGTTGTTGTACAATTAGTGCAATCAGCAGAAAAAACAATAGGATTCCCAGGATGATGGAAACGGCAACGGGCGTGGATATTATTACCCCCGGGATCAGCACATCTGTAACTAAAACAGACACGAGGAAAATAATCCGACCAAAGCAGCGATTTCTCCATTGGCAAGATTCAAATCTAACTAAGGTCGAGAGTTAATGCTGGATTTTTAGTTAAGGAGCAGAAAACTATCGCAGTAAAGAGGAACTTTGAGATAGGGTCACAGCAGGAATTTCTTATAACAAGGACAAGGATTGAAGAGGAGACAAACTGGCTGTGAGTCAGCTGACTTGTTGCATTTCACAATTGAAGAGGCAGTAACTGTGGTCAAAACTTAATGAATGTAAATCGGGATAAAGCATAAATGAAAGATACTAATATATATTTGTATTTATTGTTTGCCCTATCAATTCGAAAAGTTTGAAAATACTTGGCACAATGAATCTCTTCTTGAACTGCCGTGACTGTGGGGAGAGAGACAAACGATAGGCGGAGTGACAGAGGAGGGGCAATGAGGAGTTCGATTAATACTTATTGTGGGAATAGCGACAAGTCTGCTTCGATGAAACAACACTTCCAGAAAGGGGGGAAATTCCCTCACTTTATTTGAGGCTGTTTGTAGGAAGAGAATAAACTGGAGAACTGGTTTGTTGCAGGAAACAGGGGGAAGGGGTTATGGTTCAATCATAGAATGTTTGAAACAGCAAACAGTCTCATCTTATCAGTAAACAGAGTGACTACTGATCCGAATCAAACAATATTCTCAAATTAAAGAACAACATTAACTTCTACTGAAAATTACATGTAGATTTTTATGCAGTTTTAGGGAGAGATGGCAAAGTCGAATATTCAATATCAGTTAAAAGTAAATCATCATTTTACACTTTCGCTTTTAAAATAGATAACAAGAGACTTCATATGATGCACGGAAATGAATAAATGAAGGCGTCCATTGACTGAATAAACATGTTCCTGCTCCTACCAGAACACATCACACTGGCGACTTTGTGAGCACAGACTCGCTGAGCCCATGTTGATGACCGACAGTCCCACAGGAAGAGTTCGCTTCCCTTGCACTGGACTCTGTTCAGCCACACAGGGCCCTCGCCTTTCCCAAACACAGGCTCCCCGGAATCCGCAAGGGCGGAGCCGCAATCCAGCTGCCGGCACACCACACGGGCCTCTCGCCTATCCCAGGAATCGTCACACACCGTCCCCCATGTGTTATTGAACATGATCTCAACTCTTCCCGAACAGTTAGTCCTTCCTCCAACTAACCGTAATTGTTGTCCTGAATAAAGTAACAAATTAACAGGAAGTTCAGTTATTTTATGACTCATTAGCGGAATCACAAGTAAAGACCATATTATTTGAAAAGGAAACTACCTGGAAAATGGTCACTTGTGTGGTCAGGTGTCCCAGTACAAGAATTGAAACTGTCGCTCCTCGTTAACGATTGATTTCCTGAAGTACAAGACACATGCGCCAATGATGCACTGTAATAAAGATATCCATGAATGGTACTTGCACTGAGTAAAAACAGACTGTTACCTGAGCAAACCACACCAGCATCCTCGCTGTGCTTACAGTTATGCTGAGCCCATGGTGTGGAGGAACATTGCCACAAGAAAGACTCGTCTGAGCGGCATTCAACATTATCCAGCCAAATGGGCCCTGTGCCTTCTCCAAAATGGGCTTCGAATGGAATCTCGGTAACTGATCCACAATCCAGCTGTTTACAGACGACCTCGCCGTCTTTCATATCCCAGTCATCGTAACAAACTGTTCCCCAGGATCCTCGATAGAACACCTCCACTCGGCCCTCACAGGAATGGTCTCCTTTCACTAATCTGATCTCCTTATGCTCTGTGAATCGAAGTGAGTGTCAGTAACTTGACAATGATGAAGGAATGTTAATACAGCACTCTGTCACCGACATCTGATGGAATGAGGAAGGGATATTGATACTGGAATCTGTCACCGACATCTGATAGAGTGAGGAAGGGATATTGATACTGGAATCTGTCACCATCATCTGATGGAGTGAGGAAGGGATATTAAGACTGGAATCTGTCACCGACATCTGAGGGAGTGAGGAAGGGATATTGATACTGGAATCTGTCACCGACATCTGATGGAGTGAGGAAGGGATATTGATACTGGAATCTGTCACCATCATCTGATGGAGTGAGGAAGGGATATTGATACTGGAATCTGTCACCGACATCTGAGGGAGTGAGGAAGGGATATTGATACTGGAATCTGTCACCGACATCTGATGGAGTGAGGAAGGGATATTGATACTGGAATCTGTCACCGACATCTGATGGAGTGAGGAAGGGATATTGATACTGGAATCTGTCACCATCATCTGATGGAGTGAGGAAGGGATATTGATACTGGAATCTGTCACCATCATCTGATGGAGTGAGGAAGGGATATTGATACTGGAATCTATCACCGACAACTGCTGGAGTGAGGAAGGGATATCGATACTGGAATCTCTCACCATTATCTGATGAAGTGAGGAATGGATTTTGATATTGAACACTGTCACTGACATCTGATGGAATTCGCTTCACTGTTAATGTTTATAAATTCAGTCCTGGACTGCAGGGGAGAGTTTCATTGAACAATACCCCCTCCTTACCTGTAAGGATTTCCAGTCTTTTACTGTCTCTATCAGGAGTTAGACTGGAAAGTATTTCGACACACAAAGGGTGGTAGAAGTTTGGAACTCTCTTCCGCAAACGGCAATTGATACTAGCTCAATTGCTAAATTTAAATCTGAGATGGATAGCTTTTTGGCAATCAAATGTATTAAGGGATATGGGCCAAAGGCGGGTATATGGATTTAGATCACAGATCAGCCATGGTCTTATCAAATGGTAAAGCAGGCAAGAGGGGCTGAATGGCCTACTCCTGTTCCTATGTTCCTATAATCTATTCATCACTGGCTCGGGCACCGAGCCCATTCAGCAGTGAGCCCCGCTCATACACAAGCTGGAGCTTCTCTTCCCGCCCACTATGTTCAACACCTAAACGAGCGTCCACACTCTGGTAACATTATACGGCAGCGCAGTGAAAGTGTTTTCTCTCAGTAAATCCGCTATAAACTTCAAAAAAGCGATTTCATACTGGAATCGTCTGACGCCGCTCCCAGAGCAAAAGGTAGAGTGAAGAGAAAGTATTTACTACACCGACAAAACGGTGCTGGTGTTGGGACTGCCACAGCCTGAACCGTATTATTGGTTAAATTTCTGGGACTACAGCAGTGCGGATTGTTACCGTCCTACGACAACATCCGCCCATGTAAATAGCACAGAATAGGGAGACAGTCAATCGCTAACCCAACACTAAACTACAATCCTTTCAAGGGAAGAGGACCAAGTGTTTAGTCCCTTCCATAAATGTACATCCTTTACCACTTTTATATGAACACACTCCTGTTGTCTTTAGTTCCTTATCTAAATATACAATCCTTACTCCTTTAAAATGAATACCCTCTTGCTGTGTCGACTCACTTACCTGAACATACGATCCTGACATCTTCTTTATGAATACAGTCATGGTCTCCCCAAGCTGATGAATCACACTCCCAAAGTACCGATTCGTTACCCGTGCATCTCAGTTCATCCAACCAAATTGGCCCCGAGGTCTGTCCACAGGAAACCGGAGCTGTCGCCTTTACTGAATATCCACAACCCAGTTGCATGCAAACAACATCGGTGTCCAGTAGATCCCAGGAATCATCGCACACTGACCCCCAGGTACCATTGTAGTAAATTTCCACTCTCCCAGCACAAGGACTTCCGCCGTCCACCAGTCTAATCTGTTTATGTTCTGTTGCAAATCAAGTCGGTTGTATTAGATGTAGTGGATTGAAAGGGCTTGATTAGTCCCTGCAACATTTCTACAAGTTGCATTCCCTTTTATTCCACCAATACACTTGTCTCCTCTCCAGTATTAGCTGACTCCTGCCGGACCAGAGTACAAAGGAACGGCAATAGAAATGAACAACTGGCCTCTCCTTCCGTTCCGTACACCAACCAGAGACAATCCGCAGTGTCAGGAAGTCCCCACTACATTTCTGAGGTTAGAAAAGGTCTGCGATTTGTTCCAGTTCCTTCTATAGATACTTACAGTACACAGGGAGCCAATATGTCAGCTCCTAGCCAGATAAGTCAAAAACTAATCACACTTCCTTTCTCTCTCCCAAAGCCCTGAATTTTCATCTGGTTCAAATGCTGACTCATATTCTTCGCAAAAATGCAATGGTCTGTGCAGCAACTAATGCGTGTGGCAAAGCAATGTGTCCTCTAACAGTTTCCTGCATGAATACATTTTTCCTAACGTCTAGTCTCAGTCTTATAGGACAATCTTGATTTAAGGACCACCACTAACTCTCCAAAGAGAAGAAATACTCTTTCCCTCATCACCCTAGCGAAGCCCATCATAGTTTTATGTCTATGCCTGTGTCTTTGTCATTATTTATAAAATCCATAACACCATTGGCACTTTGTTCTTTATTTATCTGCACACACGGCAGCAAGGATTTAGAGAGCAATCTTCAGCACGTCAGGAACTTGGGCATGGCCAAAATATCAGTGTCCGTCCATGAGCACGGATTAATAGAAGCACAAAATACACTCTTTTCTGTGTGAAGTGCAAAGTCTCTGTTCAGCCAACATCAATGCATTGAACGTATGCTTCTGTTCATTGTTCTCCTTCCAAATGCATTACCGGACACTGCTCCATACTAAATTAAATTTGACACATATTTGACCATTCTGCAAAGTGTTTGTGTCCGCCTGAAATACTTTACTGTTCTCACTGTTAACCACATCCCTTACTGTTTTATCGTCAGCCAATCTAAGCATTGTGCTCCCCTTTTCCAAATGCAAATCATCTATACATCAGGAATAAAAGTGGAGCATTAATGAACCCGGGATGCAGGCCTTCGAAATATTCTCCAATCCAAGCAATGCCCACGCACTCCAGCACTTTGCTTCCTGTCCGAAAACCAGCTTTCTACCAATGCTGCATCATCTCCATTTATATCATCATAGAAACATAGAAAATTTACGGTACAGAAGGAGGCCATTCGGCCCACCGTATCTGTGCCGGTCGAAATAGAGCTACTCAGCCTAATTCCACTTTCTAACACTTGGTCCGTAGCCTTCTAGGTTACTGACAACAAGTACATATCCAAGTACCTTTTAAATGAGATGAGGGTTTCTGCCTCTACAACCCTTTCAGGTAGTGAGTTCCAGACCCCCACCACGCACTGTTGGATTTTTTTCCCCCTAATTCTCCTACCAATTACTTTAAATCTGTGCTCCCTGGTTATTGACCTCTCTCCTAAGGGAAATAGGTCCTTCCTGTCCACTCTATCTCGACCGCTCATAAATTTATACACCTCAATTAAATCACCCCTCAGCCTCCTCTGTTGCAAAGAAAACAACCTCAGCCTATCCAATCTTTCCTCAAAGCTAATATTCTCCACTCCTGGCAACATCCTCATAAACCTCCTCTGTACCCTCTCGAGTGTAATCAAATCTTTCCTGTAATGTGGTGACCAGAAATGCACGCAGTACTCAAGCTGTGGTCTAACTAATGTTTTATACAGTCCTAGTATAACCTCCATGTTCTTATATTTTATACCACGGCCAATAAAGAAAAGTATCCCTTTTGCCTTTTAACCACCTTGTCTACCTTTCCTGCTACCTTCAGGGATCTGAAGACATGCATTCGAACTCCCTTTGTCCCTCTACACCTCTCAGTATCCTACTATTTATTGTTTACTCCATTGCCTTGTTTGACCTCCCTAATTGCATTACCTCACACTTCTCAGGATTGAATTCCATTTGCCACTTTTCTGCCCACCTGACCGGTCCATTCATATCTTTCTTTAGTCCACAGCTGTCCTCAATATCAACCACATGCCAATTTTTGTATCATCTGTAAATTTCTTAATCATTCCCCCTACATTTAAATCTAAATCATTAATATATACCACAAAAAGCAAGCGACCTAATACTGAGCCCTGCAGAACCCCACTGGAAGCTGTCTTCCAATCAGAAAAACACCCGTTGACCAATACCATTTGCTTCCTGCCACTGAGCCAACTCTGGGTCCAATTCACTTCTGGATCCATTATCCCTTGGGCTTTTACTTTTCTGACCTGTCTGCTATGTGGGACCTTATCAAAAGCCTTGCTAAAATCCATGTACGCTATAGCAAATGCTTTACTCTCATCGACCGTCCTTGTTAGCTCCTCAAAACATTCAATCAAATTAGTTAGACACGACCTTCCCTTAACAAATCCACGTTGACTGTCCTTGATTAACCCGTGCCTTTCTAAATTATGGTTTATACTGTCCCTCAGAATTTATGCCAATAATTTGCTTACCACTGAGATTAGACTGATTGGCCTGTAATTACTAGGTCTAGCCCTTTCTCTCTTTTCAAACAACGGTACAACGTTAGCCGTCCTCCAATCCTGCGGCACCACGCCTGTAGCCAGGAAGGATTGGAAAATGATGGTCAGAGCCTCTGCTATTTCCTCCCTTGCTTCTCTTAACAGACTGGGATGCATTTCGTCTGGGACTGGTGATTTATCTACTTTCAAAGATGCTAAACCCCTTAATACTTCCTCTGTCACCATGTTTATCGCATCCAAATTTCACACTCCTCCTCCTTAACTACAATCTGTGCTTCACCACCGTCTGTATGAAGACAGACGCAAAGTATTCATTAAGATTACTTAATGATACGATAGATCATTTACAACCAGCCTTCAGTGAGATGTCAATTTGCCAATTGAAGGCCTTTTTGAAAACCCTGGTGCACTGAAAACAAATTTTTGTACGAGCCGAAAACATGAGGTGTGACCAAGATCTGGGTCAAACTCATGGGTTTTGAGAAGGTTTTTAAAATGAGAGAGAAGCGGAGAGTCGTTGGAGATTAGCAGGAGAGACCAGAGTGTAGCGAGTCAGCAGAATGTTTTGCTAACAGTGGGGCAAAGATGGTTTCAACGCAAAGGATCTCGGTCTCATCGGACACAGTGCTTCGGGATGTACGATTGGATGAAGTTGCAGATATCGGGCGGGATGAGGACTTTGACATTTAGAGGTGGGTGCTTGGAATATAAATCTGATGCCTTATCAGTGTGGAAAATGATGATGGGCGATGAGGAATTTTTATAGAATAGCGTGGACTGGGATTATGTGTGGGAGGATCGGTTGTAGATCAGTGTTGAGTGGGATTATATGTGGGGGATCTGTTGTAGGTCAGTGTGGACTGGGATTATGTGTGGTGGGGATCTGTTCGACATCAGTGTGGACTGGGATTTTCTGTGGTGGGGACCTATTGTACATCACTGTGGACTGGGATAATGTGCCGTGAGGACGTGTAGCTCAGCGGGGACAGGGATAATGGGTGGTAAGGAATTGTATATCAGCGGAGAGAGTGATAATGGGTGGTGAGGAATTGTATATCGGCGGGGACAGGGACGTTGGTGGTAAGGAATTGT
Source organism: Heptranchias perlo (assembly GCF_035084215.1). Classification (NCBI taxonomy): domain Eukaryota; kingdom Metazoa; phylum Chordata; class Chondrichthyes; order Hexanchiformes; family Hexanchidae; genus Heptranchias; species Heptranchias perlo. The sequence goes on along the minus strand of NW_027139453.1, from coordinate 9,434,633 downwards.
ATATCAGCGGGGGCAGAGATAATGGGTGGTAAGCAATTGTGTATCAGCGGGGGCAGAGATAATGTGTGGTGAGGAATTGTATATCAGCAGGGACAGGGAAAATGGGTGGTGAGGAATTGTATATCAGCGGGGGCAGAGATAATGTGTGGTGAGGAATTGTATATCAGCAGGGACAGGGATAATGTGTGGTGAGGAATTGTATATCAGCAGGGACAGGGATAATGGGTGGTGAGGAATTGTATTTAAGCAGGGACAGGGATAATGTGTGGTGAGGAATTGTATATCAGCAGGGACAGGGATAATGGGTGGTGAGGAATTGTATATCAGCAGGGACAGAGATAATGTGTGGTGAGGAATTGTATATCAGCAGGGACAGTGATAATGGGTGGTGAGGAATTGTATATCAGCAGGGACAGTGATAATGGGTGGTGAGGAATTGTATATAAGCAGGGACAGGGATAAAGATGGTGAGGAATTGTATATAAGCAGGGACAGGGATAATGGTGGTGAGGAATTGTATGTAGAATCATAGAAAAGTTACAGCACAGGAGGCTATTCAGCCCATCGAGTGTGCTCCGGCATTATCCCCGTAGCCCTGCAAAGTTTTGCTTTTCAAGTACTTATCCAGTTCCCTTTTGAAGGCCATGATTGAAACTGCCTCCACCACCCCCTCGGGCAGTGCATTACAGATCGCTGTGTAAAAAAGTTTTTCCTCATGTCACCTTTGGTTCCTTTGCCAATCACCATGTCCATGTCCTCTGTTCTTGACCCTTCCGCCAATGGGAACAGTTTCTCACTCTCTAATCTGTCTCGACCCTTCATGATTTTGAATACCGCTATCAAATCTCGTCGCAACCATTTCTGTTCCAAAAAGAATGACCCCAGCTTGTCCAATCTATCCGCATAACTAAAGTCCCTCATCCCTGGAATCACACTTATAAATCTCTTCTGCACCCTCCCGAAAGCCTTCACATCTTTCCAAAAGTGCCGTGCCCAGAACTGGACACAATACTCCAGTTGTAGCCGAACCAGTGTCTTATAAAGATTCACCATGACTTCCATACTTTTGTACCCTATGCCTCTATTTATAAAGCCCAGGAGCCCATATACTTTTTTAACCGCTTTCTGAAGCCGTCCTGCCACCTTCAACGATTTGTGCACATAAACCCCCAGATCTCTCTGTTCCTGTACCCCTTTTAGATTTGTGCCCTCTAGTTGATATTGCCTCTCCTCGTTCTTCCGACCGAAATGTATCATTTCGCATTTTTCTGCGTTAAATTTCATCTATCACGTGTCGGCCCACGCCACCAGCCTGTTTATATCCTTTCGAGGTTCATCACTATCCTCCTCACTGTTTACCACCCTTCCAAGTTTTGGGTTATCTGCAAATTTTGAAATTGTGCCTAGTACACCCAAGTCCAAGTCATTAATATATTTCAAGAAAAGCAGTGGTCCCAGCACAGACCCCTGGTGAACACCACTGTACACCTCCCTCCAATGCGAAAAACAACCGTTCACCAATACTCTCTGTTTCCTGTCACTGAGCCAATTATGTACCCATGTTGCTGCTGCCCCCTTTATTCCATGGACCGCAATATTGATGATTAACCTACCATGTGGCACTTTATCAAACGCCTTTTGAAAGTCCATATATACAACATATCAACTGCATTGCCTTCATCTACCCTCTCTGTAACATCAACAAAACCTCAATCCAGTCAGTTAAACACGATTTCCCTTTAACAAATCCTTGCTGGCTTTCCCTAATCAATCCCCACTCCACAAGTGACTGTTATTTCTGTCCCGGATTATAATTCCTAAAAGTTTCCCCACCACTGAGTTTAAACTGACTGACCGATAGTTGCTGGGTTTATCCTTACACCCTTTTTGGAACAAGGATGTAACATTTGCAGTGATCGGGTCCTCTGGCACAATACCCGGATCTACGATGTTTGGAAGATTGTGGCCAGTACCTCCGTAATTTCCACCCTTAATTCACTCTCAAACCTAGGATGCAGCCCATCCAGTCCGGGTGACTTACCTACTTTAAGTACAGTCAGCCATCCCAAGAGCTCATCTTTATTAATTTTTAGCCCACCCAGTATCTCAACTATATCTTCCTTTAGTGAGCCTCTGGCAGCATCTACTTTCTTGGTAAAGACAGAGGCAAAGTACTTATTTAGTACCTCGGCCATCTCCTCTGTTTCCATGAGTAGATCTGCATTATGGTCCCTAATCGGCTTCAACCCTCCTCTAACTACCCGTTTACTGTTTGCATACCTGTAGAAGACTATCAGCGGGGACAGGGATAATGGCTGCTAAAGAAATGTATATCTTCGGGGACAGGGATAATGGGTGCTAAAGAAATGTATATCAGCGGGGACAGGGATAATGGGTGGGAAGGAATTGTATATCAGCGGGGACAGGTATGATGGGTGGAAAGGAATTGTTCTGGGAAAGGGATGATGGGGGTGAGGAAATGTTGTGGGACAGGGATGATGAACGGTGAGGGATTCTTGTAGGACAGGGATGACGAAAGGTGAGGAATTGTTGTGGGACAGGGATGATGGGGTGAGGAATTGTTGTGGGACAGGGATGATGAACAGTGAGGAATTGTTGTGGGACAGGGATGATGAACGGTGAGGAATTGTTGTGGGACAGGGATGATGAACAGTGAGGAATTGTTGTGGGACAGGGATGATGAACAGTGAGGAATTGTTGTGGGACAGGGATGATGAACGGTGAGGAATTGTTGTGGGACAGGGATGATGAACGGTGAGGAATTGTTGTGGGACAGGGATGATGGGGTGAGGAATTGTTGTGGGACAGGGATGATGAACGGTGAGGAATTGTTGTGGGACAGGGATGATGAACAGTGAGGAATTGTTGTGGGACAGGGATGATGAACGGTGAGGAATTCTTGTGGGACAGGGATGACGAACGGTGAGGAATTGTTGTGGGACAGGGATGATGAATGGTGCGGAATTGTTGTGGGACAGGGATGATGAAAGGTGAGGAATTGTTGCGGGACAGGGATGATGAACAGTGAGGAATTGTTGTGGGACAGGGATGATGAATGGTGCGGAATTATTGCGGGACAGGGATGATGAACAGTGAGGAATTGTTGTGGGACAGGGATGATGAACGGTGAGGAATTGTTGTGGGACAGGGATGATGAATCGTGCGGAATTGTTGTGGGACAGGGATGATGAAAGGTGAGGAATTGTTGCGGGACAGGGATGATGAACAGTGAGGAATTGTTGTGGGACAGGGATGATGAATGGTGAGGAATTGTTGTGGTACAGTGATGATGAAAGGTGAGGAATTGTTGCGGGACAGGGATGATGAACGGTGAGGAATTGTTGTGGGACAGGGATGATGAACGGTGAGGAATTGTTGTGGGACAGGGATGACGAACGGTGAGGAATTGTTGTGGGACAGGGATGATGAATGGTGCGGAAATGTTGTGGGACAGGGATGATGAATGGTGCGGAATTGTTGTGGGACAGGGATGATGAAAGGTGAGGAATTGTTGCGGGACAGGGATGATGAACATTGAGGAATTGTTGTGGGACAGGGATGATGAACGGTGAGGAATTGTTGTGGGACAGGGAATGTGCAGGCGAGATTTGGACAATATCGAGTTTCTGGAGGGCAGAGTACAGGAGGGCAGCAAGTTGGTCAATTCATGAGGTGATAAAGTCATGCATAAATGTTTCGGAGATGGAGTGACTTAGGAAGGGCCCAAGGGGGTAAATAATAATGAGGTGTAGGGGGAAAATTACAATCGTTCGTTTAACTCCTCACCACATTTTAACTATGGTGACCAGGAATATAAAGGTCCTCATCCTGCCAAAAATAAGGTATCTCTTTGTTCTAGCGATTCGGTCATGTCCAGCTATAATTCATAACTTTTGTAACTCTTCAAATATCTTTCCAATGCCTTATGTAGAAACATAAATAATCCGCTATCCTGACCTTGTTTTTGAGAAGGTCGACACATTCCCATTTCTAATTTCCTTATTTAACTTTCTCTCGAAAGTGTCAGTTTAAAATCCCCGGCCCCGCCACCGCCCCCCTTCCCCACAGGGCCTCACCCCACCCCATCGCTCAACCATCTCCAGCCCCACATCACCCCACACCGAGATTTTGCGGTCCCTTCTCCTCATGGTGTCACCCCACTCCATCTCACAACCTTCCCCATCACGCCTTCCACACCGTCAGTTTACAATCCCCTTACCCCATAGTGTCTCCACACCCCATCTCTCAACTTCCCCCAGCCCACCATGCCCTGCACTCCTTGTCCCTCTGATTCTGGCCACCTGTCCCTCCGCCTCCCTCTGCCGCACCTCTGGGGCAGAACCTTCAATTGCTCCTGTCCTATTCGATGCAGCTCTCTCCTAAATCTCGCAGACTCTTGTCCACTTAAATACAGTTTGTGCATCTCTCACTTCCTGGAAACCCCTTTATTTCCCTTCCTCCTCTCGTGATGTTTCTTGTTATTTATTGCAGTCAATTCTAATTCTGTTCAAACTGTGTTACTAATCACGTTTTACCCCTGGTCGCAAGCCTACACGTTCCGCAAACCGTGGACATACTAGTTTAGCATCTCCAAATGTTCCTGTTAACCTCACCACAAGGGCATTGCGCCGTTTGGTCAACTGCAGGCTGTATCTTCAGTACATCATATTTTCTTTTTCCAGAGTTACTTCCAATGGCCCAAGAATGTGAACAACCTACCCCAGCCCTTTAACCACTCGCTAATCTGTCCAGCCATCCTCGGCCTCACGTGGCCAGCGTGTGGCACGGAAGCAGTCAAAATATTACAATCACAGACCATTGACTAACTGTTGAAACTCTCTCTGGGACATCTCAAAACCATGACTTACAGCTGTACTGCCCCTGTTCACATCTGGAATTACCAGTCCAGACCAGAGAAGGTTAAGAGGGAGAGTTAATGGAGGTGTTGGATGGATTTTGATAGAGTAAATAATGAAAAACTGTTTCCATTGGCAGGAAGGTCGGCAACCACAGGATTCAGATTGAATATAATTGGCAAAAGAATCAGAGGAGATGAGGAGATTTTTTTTTAACGCAGCGAGTTGCTATGATCCGCATTTCACTGCCTGAAATTGTGGAGAGTGCAGATTCAATAGTAACGTTCGTAAGGGAATTGGATAAATACTTGATATGGATAACGTTGCAGGGCTATGGGGAAGTAGGACGGGAGTGAGACTAATTGGATAGCTCTTCCAACGAACTGGCACAGGCACGATGGGCGGAATGACCTCCTTCTGTGCTGTACGTTTCTATGCATCCAGGCTGTAACTGTGGAATCAACCCGTCAACCGCATCCAGAATCCACTCAGCCTCTGATACTGTGGGACGTGACCAGGTTCTGCTCCAGCAGTAGGCGCCTCTGCTCCAGATATTCGTCACTTAGTGCAAGTGGTGCTGTAGAGAAGGGGAGGAATGGAGGAAGACGAGGAGGACATTCACCACCAACCCCCACTGGAACCTGTTCTGCCATTCAATTAGATCATGGCTGTATTTTACCTTAACCCCATATACCGGCATTGGGCCATATCACTTGAACACTTACCAACAAAAGTCTATCTATCTCAGTCTTGAAATTGTCAAGTGACCCAGCATCCACAGCCGTCTGCGGGAAGAGACTTCCTGGTTTGTAGTACCCTCTGGGTGAAAATAGCTTTCCTGATTTCGCTCCTAAACGGCCTGACACTCATTTTAAGATTATGCCCACTTGTTCTGGATTCCCCCAACAGAGGAAATAGTGTATTTATCTACCCTATGGAATCTCTTATCATTTGAAATACCTCGATCATCGGAACATAAGCAGACCATTTAGCCCCTCGAGCTTGTTCCACCATTCAGTAAGATCCTGGCAGATATGTGACCTAACTCCATATTCCCGCGTTAGCCCCGTACCCCTTAATATTTTTGGTTAACAAAAATCTATCAATCTCAGATTTAAAATTAAAAATTGAGCTGGCATCAACTGCCGTTTGCGGAAGAGAGTTGTAAACTTCTACCACCTTTTGCATGCAGAATGTTTCCTAACTTCACTCCTGAAAGTCCTGGCTCTAATTTTTAGGCTATGTCCCCTAGTCCTGGACTCCCCAACCAGCAGAAATAGTTTCTCTCCAGCTGCCCCATCAGTTCACCTTAATATTTTTAAAAGTTCGATCAAATCACGCCTCAATTTTCTAAATTCCAGGGAGTACAACCCTAGTTTGTGTAACCTCTCCTCGTAATTTAACCCTTGGTTGGGTTCCAGGTATCATTCTAGTAAATCCACACTGCACTCCCTCCAAGGCCAATTATTCCTTCCTAAGGTGCGATGCCCAGAACTGAACACCGTGCTCCAGTTGTAGTCTAACCAGGGCTTTGTATCGCTGTAGCATAAATTCTACCCCCTGTAATCTAGTCCTCTAGATATAAAGGCCAGCATTACATTAGACTTTTTGATTATTTTCTGTACCTATCCATGACATTTTAATGATCTATGTACATGGTCTCCTAAGACTCTTTGGACCTTCATTATTTCAAGCTTCTCACCATTTAGAAAGTACTCTGATCTATCCTTTTGTAGGTCCAATGTGGATGGCCTCACACTTGTCTACATTGTAATCCATTTGCCACAGTTTTGCACATTCACTTAACCTATTAATATCTGTGAAATTTTAAGCTTCCATATACACTGCTTACAATGCTGCCTATCTTCGTGTCATCGGCAAACTTGCATATGTGGCTCTCTATCCCGTCATCTAAATCGTTAATAAATGGTGAATAGTTCAGGCCCCAACACAGATCCCTGTGTGACACCAATAGTCACATCCTGCCAATTTGTGTACGTGCCCATTATCTCTGCTCTCTGTCTTCTGCTGCTCAGTCAATTTCCTAACCAAGTCAATAATTTGCCCTCAATTCCATGTGCTTCAACTTTAGCTAACAGTCTTTTATGGGGGATTGTATCGAATGCCTTCTTGAAGTCCATGTCGACATCATCAGTCGACATTCCCTTGTCGATTCCATTAATCACCTCTTCAAAAAATTCAATCAGGTTCATCAGGCATGACCGACACTTTACAAATCCATGCTGGCTCTCTCTGATCAGCTGAAAATTTTCAAGGATTTCATTCACTCTATCCCTTATGTTAGATTCCAGTAATTTCCGGACAACAGATGTTAGGCTAACTGGCCTATAATTCTCTGGTTTCCTTCTCTCACCTTTCTTAAAGAGCGGAGTGATATGTGCAATTTTCTAATCTAAAGGAACGATTCCTAAATCGAGAGAACTTTGGAAGATTATAGTTCGGGCTTCTGCAATCTTCTCACCTACTTCCTTCAAAATCCTGGGATGGAAACCACGTGGTTCTGGACATTTGTCACTCTTTGGTGCCATTATTTTCATGATTACTGTTAAATTGCTACACTAATTATGATAAGTCCCATCCAGTCAAAATTAGATTATATGGGGTGTCTGGCATGCTATCCTCTTCCTCTACAGTAATTATTTATCATTTCAGCCATTTCCTTATTTTAATTTACAATCACCCTCAACCATCTATACTGAAGACAAGACAATCCTAGTCTATGCAATCTGTCCTCATAATTTAACCATTTGCCCTGCACAAATCTGAAGTCCAATGTATCCTTCCTGAACTGCGGTGCAAAAAACTGAACACATTGCTCCAGATGGGGTCTAACCAATGCTCGATGCAACTGAAGCATCACTTCCTCCCCTTTGTATTTCATCCTCCTTGAAATAAAGATCAACATTCCATTAGCCTTTTCACTACCACTTGTACCTGTGCACTAGCTTTTAGTGATATGTGTGCCTGGAGACCTAAAGCCCTTTGCTTCTCCACAGTTGCTGGTCTCTTCCCATTTAGACAATATTACAATTAGTCTTTGGGATTCAATGCGGATGATCTCCCACTCCCCTTCATTAAACGTCATCTTCCATTGTTTTGCCCACTCCTTCATTCTGCCTATGTCCCTTTGTAACTTCCTCCTCCCATCATAGTAATACATGACCACCGACTAAGCTCACTCCATGAAACTCACCCGGGCTCTCTGCACTGTCATCCTGCGGTGTCTGACTGACTAAATTAAAACATGTGCCGAGAGTTTGACTGAACTCACTCCAGCACCGAACTACCAGAGAAGTGAAGTTCGACTCAATCTACATCCTCCTCTTTTCCTGTCTCGTCTATCGTGTTCCAGAAATCTACGAAGGTAAATCAAGCACAAATACAGAATAGATGTATCTAAATGAACGCTTTTGAGATTTATTTACCTGATTACCACTGAGATACCAGTCTATTGAAAATAATGGGTGGCTCTCGAAAGACCCCATCTGCTTTTGTTACTTCAATGGATGGCGCTGTTACCTAACAGGCAATGTGTCTGGAAAGCTGGTGATCCTTGTTGGCCGTGGGGTGATGGTTCAACCTCGTTCATACCGTTAGTGAAAAGGCAGCTGAAGAAAAAACTGTTCCACCCACTAACCGAGATCAACGCCAGGGGAGATTTCCTTGCACCGGATAATAAAACTCAGGGAAACTGTTTTCTTTGTGTAATCTTTCCTTAACCCTAACCGTTCTCATTATCCTTAAAACGCTCAAACATTTTGCAAACAAGTGGTACAATGCCTTTTGTGATGCCTGCTGCAGTCGAAAGTCTGCTACACATTTAGCGGGAAAATCTCTCCTATTCTAGCTTAATATTTGTTAATTTTCTCCCACGTCGGCTCACATTCTGTGCTAAATAACCAGTTTGCATGGAAACGAATGAACACTGGATCCACATTCTCTATTTCTCAGATCACGAATAACGGTGGTTTATGTCTCCTGAAATGTCACCACTCACCTGAACAGAGTACGCCTACATCCTCGCTGTCAGTCAGACTCTGATTCAATGTGAATAAGCTGCAGTTCCGGAGCTGCGACTCGTTTCCCTCACACTGGACATCATTCACCCGCACGGGCCCGTCACCCTCTCCGTACTTTGAAGAGTTATAAGCGGATATCGCACAGCCACAGCCCAGCTGTCTGCAGACCACGTTGGCATCATTTAAATCCCAGTGATTATCCCGCACTCGTCCCCAGCTGCCGTTGTAGTAAATCTCCACTCGCCCATCACAGCGGCTTCCCCCATTGGTCAGTCTCGGCAGCCAACCTTCATCTGAAGAAGAATAAATTAATAACAGCGGATAACCTGAAACTTCCAGTTAGACAGGCGGGCTGTGCGCACATCCTTTCTCCCGTCGCCTGATCTCGGGTGAAGAGATTCTAGAGAAATACCGGGCACATACCAGCCGGTAATCCGGAGATTCGGAGATATATCAGAGGGCGACAGGTCGAGGCCGGCGCTGGTTGAAGCGCTGCGATCGATGGCAGGAGCTCGGTCAGAAAATGACTCCTGGCCACTCGCACTTTGCCTCATCCAAAATATAGAGGACTGGTTCAGAGAGTGTTCACATGGTCACAACAGCTATTAATTGCCCTCAGGTTCCCTTTTAAAGAGAGCGGGTCCCGAGTTAGTGACATGATTTGATCCTTTGACATTGAGGCCAGTATAAAGGCCCTTAGTAAAGTGGATCACGGTGTCAGGGGGCAGAGCTGCCACAATCAGGACCTCACCATATGAGGAGATTGGCGGGTGATCACTGGGACCTATGGTTGAAGATAGTGATACTATATTACAGGAAGTAGACACACAATCCAGACACAGGGTAACGGGCGGTTTCAGCGCTGCCTGGATCACTACTCTGTAAAATTCATGGCCCTGTGTGATTTGGAGCACAACAGGTGCATTGTGTCAATCCGTCACTTGGTCACTGGTGTATTTCTGACCGAGATCCCCAATGACCAGAAAGACACGAATTTCACCAGGTCAAATGCAAAAGTTCCTCCCAGCCACAATTTTACAATTTCAACGGTAACTTCAACAAAGCTGAAAAACAATTTTAGTGTCGCATCGAGGGACATTAATCTTTTCAAACAAAGGGACCAGCAAACTAATTATTGATTTTACCAACGTATTCAAGTCATGATCGGAAATGGCGGGCTGTGATAAACATAAGGAGAGGACGAGAGGTTCCATTCACTCAACATTACATTGTTCTCTATATAACACATACTGAAACGTGCACACCAGGTAAAAACTCATCTAGAAACATTTATCTGCTGCCGAATTAAATCCAAGGGTTTCCAGGAAAAAGCACATCCCATCTTTGCAATGAATATTATGATGATTGATAAATTTAAGCCGGTAACATTTGTAATGGTCTAAATAATATAACAGCATTTGCGTTCGATGTCAATAGTTCCCGTGAGATGTTTGTCGGAATTTACATAGAGTTACTTAAAATTTAACAGCATAGAAACAGGCCATTCGGCCCACCGGATCTATGCTGATATTTATGCTTCGCACGAGCTTCCCCTCACCTTAATTCACGTCACCATACGAACATATCCTTCTATTCCTTTCTCCCTCATTTATTTATCTAGCTTCCCCTTAAATGCATCTGTGCCTTTCGCCTCAACCACTCCTTGTGGTAGCGAATTCCACATTCTAACCACACTCTGGGTAACGACGTTTCTCCCGAATTCCATAATGGATTTATTAGTGAATATCTGATTTTTATGGCCCCTAGTTTTATACTCCCCGCAAGTGGAAACAACTTCTTTACGTCTACCTGATCGAACCGCTTCATAATTTTAAAGACCTCTATCAGGTCACCTCTCAATCTTCTCCAGGTAAAAGAGCCCCAGCCTGTTCAGTCTTTCCTGATCGTTGTACCCACTCAGTTCTGATACCATCCTTGTGAATCTTTTTTAGCATTTTCTCCAGTGCTTCTAGAGCCTTTTTGTAATATGGAGACAAGAACTGTGCACATGACTATGAGTGTGGTCTAAGCCAGGTCACAATTAAGTTTCACATAACATCTCTGATTTTGAATTCTATTCCTCTAGAAATGAAACGCAGCGCTTTGTTTGCACTTCATATGGTTTTGTTGGCCTGCGTTTCTACTTTTAATGATTTGGCAATCTGTACCCACAGTTCCCTTTGCGCCCCCACCCCACGAAGAGTGTTATTTTCCAAGGAGTACGGTGGCCTACTTATTCCTTCTGCCAACATGCACCACCTCACACTTAACTATATTGAAATTAATTTGACATTTAAACACTCATTCTGCAAGTTTGTTAATGTCTTGTATTTTGTTGTATTCTTCCTCAGTATTAACTATACCCTCCAATTTTGTTTCATCCGCAGTGGATTCTGAATAATGCGGTGGATTCGCACGGGTAGAATAAACAGTAAGACGAGCCACTTTTTAATGAAACATGTGCTGGAGTGAAACCCTTTGGTCTGATATAGCTTAGTAATGAACCAATCTACTGACCAACCATCGGGGACACGTCCATTGCTGAATGAAAATATGAGAACTTCATCAGTAAAACTGGTGGATCAGTGAATGGTAGAAATATATTCACTGATGTGAGACTCTACTCGACAGTAGAACAGTTGGTGTATTTCAGTTCAATAGACTGTGAGGACTCACCCGAGCAGATGACACTGGCATCATTTCCATGTGAGCAGTTGAACTGTTCCCAGGATGAAACCGGACAATCCCACAATCGGGACTCGTTCCCTCTGCACTTGTAGTTCTCCTTCCACACTGGGCCGGTTCCCTCCCCAAAGTGAGCTCCTCCCGGGGTTGTGATCACTGCTCCGCACTGAAGGTGCTCACAGACCACACTGGCGTCTTCCAAACCAAAGTAAATATCACACACCGTCCCCCACTGGTCTCCGTGCAGTACTTCCACCCGGCCAGAGCATCGGCTGCTCCCAGATACCAGTCTGAGCTCTCTGTGACCTAAATAGTAGTAATAATAATTATTATCATATAAATACATATTAATAACTATGATCATAGTTACCATGAAAATACTTTAAGTTAGATTCACATTCCATCTGGTTACAGGTCAACAAAAACAAATGTTATTACTAGTATCGCCATTAGAGCTACCATTACTATTACTACTTCCATGACTGCTACTACCATTGCTACTACCACTACTACTGCTAGTACTAATATTATACTAATACTGCTGCTACTGCTACCATTACTAATATTAATACTGCCATTATTACACATGCTAGCACTAGTATTAGTACGACTGGTGTTCCTACTATTAATACTGCTACTGCGACTAACACTACAACTCCTCCTGCTGTTACTACGGCACCTACTACTGCTACTATTACTATTTCCACGACCCTATATGTATGTAAACGTGCTTCTTGATTTCACTTCTCGATGCCCTCGCTCCAACTTTAAGATTGTGCCCCTTGTTCTGGATTCCCACATCAGGGGAAAGTGTTTCACTCGATCCACTCATCAAATCATTTTATCATTTTAAACACCTCGATTACATAACTACTCAACATTCTAAGCTCAAAGAAATACAAACCAAATTTTTGGAACCTGTCCTCATAATTTAACCCTTTTAGCCCCAGTACCTTGTTGGTGAATCTGCGCTGCACCCTCTTCAAGGAAAATCTATCATTCCTGATGTGTAGTGCCCATGACTGATCGCAGTTCTCCAGATGGGGTCTGACGAAGACTCTGTACAATGAAGCACAACTTTCTATTCCAGCCTCCTTGATGTAAAGATTGACATTTCACTGGCCTTTTTGATTTCTTTTTGTAACTGTGCACTAACTTTTCGTGATGTGTGTGCCTGGGCTCCCAAACCCACTTGCCACTCCCCAGCTCTTAATCTCTCAGCATTAAGGCAATATTCTGATCTGCCGTTCTTAGATCTGAAGTAAATGCCCTCCCACCAGCTCACATTGAACTCCACCTGCCACAGACTCGCCCATTCACTTGATCGGTTTGTGCCCCGTTGTAAATTTCTTATTCCATCTACACAACTTACTGTGCCTCCTAACTTAGTGTAATCTGCAAACTAGGTCATACAATTCCCTGTTCCTTCATCCAAGTCAGTACTAAATATGGTGAAAAGCTCAGGCCCCAGTACAGACCCGTGTTGAATACCCCTTGTCACATCCTGCCAATCAGAGTTATTCTGTTTATCCGTACTCCCTGTGTCTTTCCTCCCACAAACCAATTACCAACCCATGTTACAGGGTCACCTTCAATCCCGTGCACTTTTATTTTTGTTCATTCGCTTTTCCAGAAGCTTAGTTATTTTTGATGAAATGGTTAATTGTAATTATAAGAACATAAGAACATAAGAAATTGGAGCAGGAGTAGGCCAATCGGCCCCTCGAGCCTGCTCCGCCATTCAATAAGATCATGGCTGATCTAATCCCAACCACAAATATAAAGAACACAAGAAGTAGGAGCACGACCCGGCCACACAGCCCCTGGGCCCTCTCCGCCACCCACAGGGCATTGACCGATCCGAACTCAGCTTCATGTCCAATTTCCTGCCCGCTCCCCATAACCCCTAATTCCCTTTACTTCTAGAAAACTGTCTATTTCTGTTTTAAATTTATCCAATGATGTAGCTTCCACAGCTTCCTGGGGCAGCAAATTCCACAGACCTACCACCCTCTGAGTGAAGAAGTTTCTCCTCATCTCAGTTTTGAAAGAGCAGCCCCTTATTCTAAGATTATGCCCCCTAGTTCTAGTTTCACCCATCTTTGGGAACATCCTTACTGCATCCACCCGATCAAGCACCTAAACAATCTTATATGTTTCAATAAGATCGCCTCTCATTCTTCTGAACTCCAATGAGTAGAGTCCCAATCTACTCAACCTCTCCTCATATGTCCGCCCCCTCATCCCCGGGATTAACCGAGTGAACCTTCTTTGTACTGCCTCGAGAGCAAGTATGTATTTTCTTAAGTATGGACACCAAAACTGTATGCAGTATTCCAGGTGCGGTCTCACCAATACCCTATATATTTCAGCAATACCTCCCTGTTTTTATATTCTATCCCCCTAGCAATAAAAGCCAACATTCCGTTGGCTTTCTTGATCACCTGCTGCACCTGCATACCAACTTTTTGATTTTCTTGCACTAGGACCCCCAGATCCCTTTGTACGGCAGTACTTTCCAGTCTCTCGCCATTAAGAAAATAACCTGCTCTCAGATTTTTCCTGCCAAAGTGCATAACCTCACACTTTCCAACATTATATTGCATCTGCCAAATCTCCGCCCACTCAGCCAGCTTGTCTATATCCCCTGCATGTTTTTTATGTCCTCCTCACTCTCTACTTTCCCTCCCATCTTTGTATCATCTGCAAATTTTGATATGTTGCACTCGGTCCCCTCCTCCAAATCGTTAATATAGATTGTAAAGAGTTGGGGACCCAGCACCGACCCCTGTGGAACACCACTGGTTACTGGTTGCCAGTCCTAAAATGAACCATTTATCCCAACTCTCTGCTTCCTGTTCGATAACCAATCCTCCACCCATGCCAGAATGTTACCCCAATCCCGTGATTTTTTATCTGAAGTAATAATCTTTTATGTGGCACCTTGTCGAATGCCTTCTGGAAGTCTAAATACACTATGTCCACTGGTTCCCCTTTATCCACCCTGTACGTTATATCCTCAAAGAACTCAAGCAAATTTGTCAGACATGACTTCCCCTTCATAAAGCCATGCTGACTTTGTCCTATTAAATTATGCTTATCTAAATGTTCCGTTACTGTCTCCTTAATAATAGACTCCAAAATTTTACCCACCACAGATGTTAAGCTAACTGGCCTATAATTTCCAGCCTTCTGCCTACGACCCTTTTTAAATAACGGTGTTACATTAGCAGTTTTCTAATCTGCCGGGACCTCTCCTGAGTCCAGGGAATTTTGGAAAACTATCACCAAAGCATCCACAATCCCTACTGCCACTTCCCTCAAGACCCTAGGATGGAAGCCATCAGGTCCAGGGGATTTATCCGCTTTGAGTCCCATTATTTTACTGAGTACCATCTCCTGAGTGATTTTAATCGTATTTAGCTCCTCCCCCCGTAGAGTCCCCTGTTTGTCCAGTGTTGGGATATTCTTAGTGTCCTCTACTGTAAAGACTGAAACAAAATATTTGTTCAGCATTTTTGCCATCTCCATGTTTCCCACCATTAATTTCCCGGTCTCATCCTCTAAGGGACCTATGTTTGCCTTAGCCACCCTTTTTCTTTTTATATAACTGTAGAAACTCTTGCTATCTGTTTTTATATTTTTTGCTAATTTCTTTTCATAATCTAACTTCCCTTTCTTAATCAATCCTTTAGTTACTTTTTGCTGTCTTTTGAAGAATTCCCAATCTTCTATCCTCCCACTAAGTTTGGCTACCTTATATGTCCTTGTTTTTAGTCGGATACTGTCCTTGATTTTTTACTTAGCCACGGATGGCTGTCATTTCTTTTACACCCTTTTACCTCAGTGGAATATATTTATTTTGAAAGTTGTAAAATAACTACCTAAATGAACACCACTGCTCATGTACCGTCTTACCCTTTAATCTATTTTCCCAGTCCACTTTAACCAATTCCGCTCTCATACCATCATAGTCTCCTTTATTCAAGCTCAGTCCGCTTGTTTGAGAATCAACCTTCTCACCCTCTAATTGGATATGGAATTCAACCATGTTGTGGTCGCTCGTTCCAAGGGGATCCTTAACTAGGACATTATTAATTAATCCTGACTCATTACACAGGACCAGGTCCAAGGTTGCCTGCCCCCTCGTAGGATCAGTTACATACTGCTCAAGAAATCCATCCCTGATGCACTCAATGAACTCGTCCTCAAGGCTGCTCTGCCCAATTTGATTTGTCCAGTTAATATGATAATTAAAATCCCCCATAATTATAGCTGTTCCCTTATTACATGCCCCGACTATTTCCTGATTAATACTTCTTCCAGCAGAGTTGCAACTATTAGGAGGCCTATATACTACGCCCACTAATGTTTTTTTCCCCTTATTATTCCTTATCTCCACCCAAACTGTTTCATTATCTTGATGCTTTGTCCCAATATCATTTATCTGTATTACAGTGATTCCTTCCTTTATTAACATAGCCACCCCACCTCCCCTTCCTTCCTCCCTGTCCTTCCTGATTGTTAAATACCCTGGCATATTTAATTCCCAGTCGTTGTCACCCTGCAGCCATGTGTCTGTCATGGCCACAAGATCATACCCATACGTAGTTATTTGTGCCGTTAACTCGTCCATTTTGTTACGAATGCTGCGTGCATTCAGATAAAGAACTTTCAAATCTGTTTTGTGACGCTGAGTTCCTGCTTTTTCCTTTTTTAACACTTTACCGATTACTCCATACCTTCTGTCCCTTCCTGTTACGCTTTCCTCTCTCTCCCTGCTCAGGTTCCCAACCCCCTGCCACTTTAGTTTAAACCCTCCCCAACAGCACTAGCAAACACTCCTCCTAGGACAGCGGTCCCGGCCCTGCCCAGGTGCAGACCGTCCGGTTTGTACTGGTCCCACCTCCCCCAGAACCGTTTCCAGTGTCCCAGGAATTTGAATCCCTCCCCCTTGCACCATTCCTCAAGCCACGTATTCATTTGAAATATCCTCCTATTTCTACTCTGACTAGCACGTGGCACTGGCAGCAATCCTGAGATTACTACCTTTGAGGTCCTATTTTTTAATTTACCTCCTAACTCCCTATATTCTGCTTTTAGGACCTCATCCCCTTTTTTACCTATATCGTTGGTGCCTATGTGCACCACGACAGCTGGCTGTTCGCCCTCCCCCTCCAAAATGTTCTGTAGCCGCTCCGAGACGTCCTTGATCCTTGATAAATTATATTTATGTTACTGAAAAAGTACTATGGTGTTTTGGACGTCAGCATTTAGTGAATCGTCTGTTTTTTAATCACCAATTATTTTGATGTAGTAGCGTCTTCTCTGCCCTCGTCATGTTAAAGTTCTTGACTCAGTTCACAGTGTTAGGTTTTGTTGTTCTGCTCTGCTTCATCCCATGTTCCTGTGAATATCTGTGAGCACCAATTTACCATTTTTTGAAATTACTTTAGATTTCTCTTTCCAGAATTGTTGGAGGTGAAATTGATCTTGGACAATCGGGCAAATCAGGGGATGCGAATCGGCGGCCCATTTATACCGCAACCCGAGTGATGCGAATTGGGCAAAATGGGCGATACGAATCGGGAAAAATGGGCGCTTGAAATCGATGGCCCATTTTACACCCTGCTCGATTCTCAAACCAGGTGATGGGAATCGGTCGCCCAATTTACACTGCAAAACGGGCGGTGAGAATCGGGGATCCACTTTACACCCTATTCCATTTACTTTTCGGTTGACATCAATGGTAAAGAAAATCGGGCGGAGTGCAAAACAGGCCCCCGATTCGATATCGCCCGTGTTGGGCTACTGCCCGAGACCAATTACACCCATTCTTTCTCTCTATTTCACTTCTAAATAATTGGTTGTTGTGCTTAGCATCATGATTTTTCAGGGTTATATTTCTTCTGATCTCAGGTATGTGTTTACTTTGTATGATCATTTAACTAAAGATGTTACATTTGCCCTTTAACCTAGTGTTGTTGACCAACTCCGCTCCCTTAGAACAATTTGGAATCATTTTAAACACGATCTCTGGTCGATGAACTTGGGTCGTTCAAAATCCCAGGTAATATTGAACTTGATGATATTGTGGCGCTCTCCCAAAGGCGGACCTGACTCCCTCTGCGTGCCCGCTGGCGGAGTCTCTGAGAATTACCGAGTCAAGCTGTGCGTCCACTCTTCTGGCTTCCCTGAAGCATTGGGCCGTATGTTTACCAAATCCAACTCCCCACTACTGGGGTATTGCTCGTTTGTATTCAGTTTGCTGAAACCCAGTTAAAATAACATTCTTATTCTCACTGATTTGGGCGGAGTATTGACTTTGTGCGATGGTTTAAAATGGGCAATAGGAAATCGGCAGCTCGTTTTACATCTCTCATGATTTTTATTTCCGTTGAATGCAATTGACAAACATTTGGAGAGAGAGAAAACGGGGGCATATTCGCTATCCAACGTCTGCCCCGCTCTTACATCGGGACTTGCATTGGATCCTGGTCGAGAGGACCCATTTCACGTTAAACCACAGTAGTTGACTCTTTCCACCTCTGAAGGGACCCACTTCCGCTACATTCGCTAATTTCACCTCCTATCAATGTCTACACGTTAAATGGCCCAAAGACTAAGGATCTGTAATAATGGAATTAATTTATCACAACTGATTCAGTTTGTTTCTGTCCGACAGAACATGTTCTCCAGTTAATGAAACATGTGCTCAACATTAAACCGAGGAAGTCACCATGCAGCGAATTTTAACTTTGGGACATGGTGTAAAATAGGCGACATGGAACTCGCCGACAAATATTCGCCTCACGGATTTTCCCTTTTATTGAAGGCAATGGAAAAGAGAAAATCGGCCGAGGAATAAAAAGGACGGTCCGTTCAATTCTGCTCATGTATTGAGAGGAGAGGTTGTGTACAACTCATTACAACTATTCATGCTGCCCCTTAACTTGGGTATGACTCCGGGTTTAAACTCGATATAATAAGCAAACGCTACAAGTTTCGCAGTGCTCTATTAACATATTATGACAAGATGATTAAATAAAGTTGAAAATCAATCAATTGAAGGGCTTCGTGCTCATCTACAGGGTAATACATTGAATGTTACACAGGAGAAAAAATATCAAACATGAGAGTTTAATACTCCTCCATTACTGGAATCAGTGAAGGAGACTAAATGAAATAAAATAATCAAACATTGCTGGGTTTTTACAATTCCATTTACTGAAACTAAAATGTGTATTACATATTTTAAAATATTCAAACACGGCTGGGTTTTCTACTGCTTCTTTTAATGGAAGTGAGTTGAGTATTAAATATCATAAAATAATCGCACATTGCTGGCTTTCTGCAGATCCTTTCACTGGAAGCGAGATGTGCAATAAATATAATGAAATAAGCAAACACTGGTGAAATTCTACAGTTAATTTTAAGTGAGATATCTATTAAATATTAAATAATAAAATAACGCTGGGTTTCTATTGCTCTTTTACTGGAAGCGATATGGGTATTACATGTAATACATGTAATAAAATAATAAAACACAGCTTTCTATCCACTGCTCTTTTTACTGGAAGTGAGGCGGGAGCTGAATATCATAAAATAATTAAACACTGCGGCGTTTCGACTGTCCCTTTTACTGAAGTGAGATGTGTATTAAATATGATCGAGGAATCAAACATTGCTGGATTTCTACTGATCCTTTTACTGGAAGTGAGATGAGTATTAAACATAATAAAATAATCAAATATTGCTGGTTTTCTACATCTTTTACTGGAAGTTGAATGGATATAAAATATTAAAATAAAGCTGGGATTCTATGTCTCCTTTTACTGGAAGTGAGATGGATATTAAACACGATAAAATAATCAAACAATGCTGCGTTTCTACAGTTCCTTTTTTAGAAGTGAGGTGGGTATTAAATACAACAAATTAATCAAACATTGCTGGGATTGAACAGCTCCTTTTACTGGAAGTGAGATGGTTATTATATAATCAAACATTACTGGGATTCACCTGCACTTTTTACTGGAAGTGAGTTGGGTATTAAATAATCAAACATTACTGGGATTCACCTGCACTTTTTACTGGAAGTGAGATGGGTATTAAATAATCAAACATTACTGGGATTCTACTGCTCCTCTTACTGGAAGTGAGATGGGTATTAAATAATCAAACATTACTGGGATTCTACCACTCCTGTTACTGGAAGTGAGATTGGTATTAAATAATCAAACATCACTGGGATTCGAAAGCTGCTTTTACTGGAAGTGAGACGGGTATTAAATAATCAAACATTGCTGGGAATCTCCTGCTCCTTTCACTGGAAGTGTGATGGGTATTTAATAATCAAACATTGCTGGGATTCTACTACTCATTTTACTGGAGGTGAGATGGGTATTAAATAATCAAACCTTACCTGGATTCACCTGCTCCTTTTACTGGAAGTGATATGCGTAATAAATAATAAAACATTGCAGCGTTTCTATTGCTGCATTTACTGGAAGAGAGATGGGTATTAAATAATTAAACATGGCTGGGATACTACTGCTCATTCTACTGGAAGTGAGATTGGTATTAAATAATGAAACATTACTGGGTTTCTCTTGATCCTTTTTAATGGAAGTGAGGTGGGTATTAAATCATCAAATATTGTTTGGATTCACCTGCTCCTTTTACTGGAAGTGAGATGGGTATTAAATAATCAAACATTACTGGGATTCGACTGCTCCTTTTACTGGAATTGAGATCGGTTTAAATAATCTAATATTACTGGGATTCAACTGCTCCTTTTACAGGAAGTGAGATGGGTATTAAATAATCAAACATTACGGGGTTGCTCCTACAAATTTTACTGAGAGCGAATTGGGGATTAAATAATCAAACATTACTGGGATTCACCTGCACTTTTTACTGGAAGTGAGATGGGTATTAAATAATCAAACATTACTGGGATTCTACTGCTCCTTTTACTGAAAGTGAGACGGGTATTAAATAAACAAACATTGCTGGGATTCACCTGCTCATTTCACTGGAAGTGAGATGGGTATCAAATAATCAAACATTACTGTGTTTAACCAACTCCTTTTACTGGAAGTGAGATGGGTATTAAATAATCAAACATTACTGGGTTTCTCCTGCTGCTTTTACTGGAAGTGAGATGGGTACTAAATAATCAAACATTACTGGGATTCTACTGCTCCTTTTACTGGAAGTGAGATGGGTATTAAATAATCAAACATTACTGGGATTCCACAGCTGTTTTTACAGGAAGTGAGACGGGTATTAAATAAGCAAACATTACTGGGTTTCACCAGCTCCTTTTACTGGAAGTGAGATGGGTACTAAATAATCAAACATTACTGGGATTCTACTGCTCCTTTTACTGGAAGTGAGATGGGTATTAAATAATCAAACCTTACTGGGATTCACCTGCCCCTTTTACTGGAACTGATATGCGTTTTAAATAATCAAACATTGCAGCGTTTCTATTGCTACACTTACTTGAAGAGAGATGGGTATTAAATAATTAAACATGGCTGGGATACCACTGCTCATTCTATTGGAAGTGAGATTGGTATTAAATAATCAAATATTACTGGTTTCTCTTGATCTTTTTAATGGAAGTGAGATGGGTATTAAATAATCAAATATTGCTTGGATTCACCTGCTCCTTTTACTGGAAGTGAGATGGGTATTAAATAACCAAACATTACTGGGATTCAAGTGCTCCTTTTACAGGAAGTGAGATGGGTGTTAAATAATCAAACATTACTGGGTTACATCTGCTCATTTTACTGCAAGTGAGATGAGTATTAAATGTTCAAACATTGCTGGGAGTCTACGACTATTTTTACTGGAAGGAAGATGGGTATTAAATAATCAAGCATTGCTGGGTTTCTCCTGCTCCATTTACTGGAAGTGAGATGGGTATTAAATTGTCAAAAATTACTGGGATTCTACAGCTCCTTTTACTGGAAGTGAGACGTTTATTAAATTGTCAAACATTACTGGGTTCCTCGTGCTTCTTTTACTGGAAGTGAGATGGGTATTAAATAATCAAACATTTCCTGGATTATACTGCTCCTTTTACTGGAAGTGAGATGCGTATTAAATAATCAAACATTGCTGGGTTTCATCTGCTCCTTTTAATGGAAGTGAGATGGGTATTAAATTGTCAAACATGACTGGGTTTGTCGTGCTCCTTTTACTGGAAGTGAGATGCTTATTAAATAATCAAACATTAATGGGATTCGACTGCTCCTTTTATTGGAAGTGAGATGGTTATTAAATAATCAAACAATACTGGGTTTCATCTGCTCCTTTTTCAGGAAGTGAGATGGGTATTAAATAATTAAACATCACTGGGTTTCTCCTGCTTCTTTCACTGGAAGTGAAATGGGTATTCAATAATCAAACATTACTGGGTTTCTCCTGCTCCTTTTACTGGAAGTGAGATGGATATTAAATAATCAAACAATACTGGGTTTCATCAGCTCGTTTTCCAGGAAGTGAGATGGGTATTAAATAATCAAACATGGTGAGGTAAGCAGCATTTGACCGAGTGTGGCACCAAGGAGCCCTAGTAAAATTGAAGTCAATGGGAATCAGGGGGAAAACTCTCCAGTGGCTGGAGTCATACCGAGCGCAAAGCAAGATTGTAGTGATTGTTTGATGCCAATCATCTCAGCCCCAGGACATTGCTGCAGGAGTTCCTCATGGCAGTGTCCTGGGCCCAACCATCTTCAGCTGCTTCATTAGTTACCTTCCCTCCATCATAATGTCAGAAACGGGGATGTTCGCTGATGATTGCACTGTGTTCAGTTCCATTCGAAACGCCTAAAATAATGATGCAGTCCGAGCCCGCATGCCGCAAGACCTGGACAACATCCAGTCTTGGGCTCATAAGTGGCAAGTAACATTCGCGCCAGACAAGTGCCAGGCAATGATCATCTCCAACAAGAGAGAGTCTAATCACCGCCCCTTTACATTCAACGGCATTACCATCGCCGAATCTCCCACCATCAACATCCTGGGGGTCACCATTGACAGAAAGTTAACTGGTCGAGCCATACAAATACTGTGGCTACAAGAGCAGGTCAGAGGTGGGTATGCTATGGCGAGTGACTCACCTCCTGAATCCCCAAAGCCTTTCCACCATCTACAAGGCACAAGTCAGGAGTGTTATGGAATACTCTGCACTTGCTTGGATGAGTCCAGCTCCAACAACACTCAAGAAGCTCGACACCATCCAAGATAAAGCAGCCCGCTTGATTGCCACCCCATCCACCACACTTAAAATCCACTCCCTTCACCACCGGCGCACTGTGGCTGCAGTGTGTACCATCCACAGGATGCACTGCAGCAACTCACCAAGCCTTCTTTGAAAGCACCTGCCAAACCCGCGACCTCTACCACCTAGAAGGACAAGAGCAGCAGGCACATAGGAACAACACCACCTGCACGTTCCCCTCCAAGTCACACACCATCCCGACTTGGAAATATATCGCCGTTCCATCATCGTCGCTGGGTCAAAATCCTGGAACTCCCTTCCTAACAGCACTGTGGGAGAACCGTCACCACACGGACTGCAGCGGTTTTAGAAGGCGACTCACCACCACCTTCTCAAGGGCAATTAGTGATGGGCAATAAATGCTGGCCTGGCCAGCGACGCCCAAATCCCATGAACGAATGAAAAAAATACTGGGTTTCTCCTGCTGCTTTTACTGGAAGTGAGATGGGTTTTAAATAATCAAACAATACTTGGTTTCATCAGCTACTTTTACAGGAAGTGAAATGCGTATGAAATAATCAAACATTGCTTGGTTTTTCCTGCTACTTTTACTGGAAGTGAGATGGGTATTAAATAATCAAACATTACCTGGATTCAACTGGCTCTTTTTACTGGAAGTGAGATGTGTATTAAATAATCAAACATTACCTGGATTCAACTGGCTCTTTTTACTGGAAGTGAGATGTGTATTAAATAATCAAACATTACCTGGATTCAACTGGCTCTTTTTACTGGAAGTGAGGCGGGAGCTGAATATCATAAAATAATTAAACACTGCGGCGTTTCGACTGTCCCTTTTACTGAAGTGAGATGTGTATTAAATATGATCGAGGAATCAAACATTGCTGGATTTCTACTGATCCTTTTACTGGAAGTGAGATGAGTATTAAACATAATAAAATAATCAAATATTGCTGGTTTTCTACATCTTTTACTGGAAGTTGAATGGATATAAAATATTAAAATAAAGCTGGGATTCTATGTCTCCTTTTACTGGAAGTGAGATGGATATTAAACACGATAAAATAATCAAACAATGCTGCGTTTCTACAGTTCCTTTTTTAGAAGTGAGGTGGGTATTAAATACAACAAATTAATCAAACATTGCTGGGATTGAACAGCTCCTTTTACTGGAAGTGAGATGGTTATTATATAATCAAACATTACTGGGATTCACCTGCACTTTTTACTGGAAGTGAGTTGGGTATTAAATAATCAAACATTACTGGGATTCACCTGCACTTTTTACTGGAAGTGAGATGGGTATTAAATAATCAAACATTACTGGGATTCTACTGCTCCTCTTACTGGAAGTGAGATGGGTATTAAATAATCAAACATTACTGGGATTCTACCACTCCTGTTACTGGAAGTGAGATTGGTATTAAATAATCAAACATCACTGGGATTCGAAAGCTGCTTTTACTGGAAGTGAGACGGGTATTAAATAATCAAACATTGCTGGGAATCTCCTGCTCCTTTCACTGGAAGTGTGATGGGTATTTAATAATCAAACATTGCTGGGATTCTACTACTCATTTTACTGGAGGTGAGATGGGTATTAAATAATCAAACCTTACCTGGATTCACCTGCTCCTTTTACTGGAAGTGATATGCGTAATAAATAATAAAACATTGCAGCGTTTCTATTGCTGCATTTACTGGAAGAGAGATGGGTATTAAATAATTAAACATGGCTGGGATACTACTGCTCATTCTACTGGAAGTGAGATTGGTATTAAATAATGAAACATTACTGGGTTTCTCTTGATCCTTTTTAATGGAAGTGAGGTGGGTATTAAATCATCAAATATTGTTTGGATTCACCTGCTCCTTTTACTGGAAGTGAGATGGGTATTAAATAATCAAACATTACTGGGATTCGACTGCTCCTTTTACTGGAATTGAGATCGGTTTAAATAATCTAATATTACTGGGATTCAACTGCTCCTTTTACAGGAAGTGAGATGGGTATTAAATAATCAAACATTACGGGGTTGCTCCTACAAATTTTACTGAGAGCGAATTGGGGATTAAATAATCAAACATTACTGGGATTCACCTGCACTTTTTACTGGAAGTGAGATGGGTATTAAATAATCAAACATTACTGGGATTCTACTGCTCCTTTTACTGAAAGTGAGACGGGTATTAAATAAACAAACATTGCTGGGATTCACCTGCTCATTTCACTGGAAGTGAGATGGGTATCAAATAATCAAACATTACTGTGTTTAACCAACTCCTTTTACTGGAAGTGAGATGGGTATTAAATAATCAAACATTACTGGGTTTCTCCTGCTGCTTTTACTGGAAGTGAGATGGGTACTAAATAATCAAACATTACTGGGATTCTACTGCTCCTTTTACTGGAAGTGAGATGGGTATTAAATAATCAAACATTACTGGGATTCCACAGCTGTTTTTACAGGAAGTGAGACGGGTATTAAATAAGCAAACATTACTGGGTTTCACCAGCTCCTTTTACTGGAAGTGAGATGGGTACTAAATAATCAAACATTACTGGGATTCTACTGCTCCTTTTACTGGAAGTGAGATGGGTATTAAATAATCAAACCTTACTGGGATTCACCTGCCCCTTTTACTGGAACTGATATGCGTTTTAAATAATCAAACATTGCAGCGTTTCTATTGCTACACTTACTTGAAGAGAGATGGGTATTAAATAATTAAACATGGCTGGGATACCACTGCTCATTCTATTGGAAGTGAGATTGGTATTAAATAATCAAATATTACTGGTTTCTCTTGATCTTTTTAATGGAAGTGAGATGGGTATTAAATAATCAAATATTGCTTGGATTCACCTGCTCCTTTTACTGGAAGTGAGATGGGTATTAAATAACCAAACATTACTGGGATTCAAGTGCTCCTTTTACAGGAAGTGAGATGGGTGTTAAATAATCAAACATTACTGGGTTACATCTGCTCATTTTACTGCAAGTGAGATGAGTATTAAATGTTCAAACATTGCTGGGAGTCTACGACTATTTTTACTGGAAGGAAGATGGGTATTAAATAATCAAGCATTGCTGGGTTTCTCCTGCTCCATTTACTGGAAGTGAGATGGGTATTAAATTGTCAAAAATTACTGGGATTCTACAGCTCCTTTTACTGGAAGTGAGACGTTTATTAAATTGTCAAACATTACTGGGTTCCTCGTGCTTCTTTTACTGGAAGTGAGATGGGTATTAAATAATCAAACATTTCCTGGATTATACTGCTCCTTTTACTGGAAGTGAGATGCGTATTAAATAATCAAACATTGCTGGGTTTCATCTGCTCCTTTTAATGGAAGTGAGATGGGTATTAAATTGTCAAACATGACTGGGTTTGTCGTGCTCCTTTTACTGGAAGTGAGATGCTTATTAAATAATCAAACATTAATGGGATTCGACTGCTCCTTTTATTGGAAGTGAGATGGTTATTAAATAATCAAACAATACTGGGTTTCATCTGCTCCTTTTTCAGGAAGTGAGATGGGTATTAAATAATTAAACATCACTGGGTTTCTCCTGCTTCTTTCACTGGAAGTGAAATGGGTATTCAATAATCAAACATTACTGGGTTTCTCCTGCTCCTTTTACTGGAAGTGAGATGGATATTAAATAATCAAACAATACTGGGTTTCATCAGCTCGTTTTCCAGGAAGTGAGATGGGTATTAAATAATCAAACATGGTGAGGTAAGCAGCATTTGACCGAGTGTGGCACCAAGGAGCCCTAGTAAAATTGAAGTCAATGGGAATCAGGGGGAAAACTCTCCAGTGGCTGGAGTCATACCGAGCGCAAAGCAAGATTGTAGTGATTGTTTGATGCCAATCATCTCAGCCCCAGGACATTGCTGCAGGAGTTCCTCATGGCAGTGTCCTGGGCCCAACCATCTTCAGCTGCTTCATTAGTTACCTTCCCTCCATCATAATGTCAGAAACGGGGATGTTCGCTGATGATTGCACTGTGTTCAGTTCCATTCGAAACGCCTAAAATAATGATGCAGTCCGAGCCCGCATGCCGCAAGACCTGGACAACATCCAGTCTTGGGCTCATAAGTGGCAAGTAACATTCGCGCCAGACAAGTGCCAGGCAATGATCATCTCCAACAAGAGAGAGTCTAATCACCGCCCCTTTACATTCAACGGCATTACCATCGCCGAATCTCCCACCATCAACATCCTGGGGGTCACCATTGACAGAAAGTTAACTGGTCGAGCCATACAAATACTGTGGCTACAAGAGCAGGTCAGAGGTGGGTATGCTATGGCGAGTGACTCACCTCCTGAATCCCCAAAGCCTTTCCACCATCTACAAGGCACAAGTCAGGAGTGTTATGGAATACTCTGCACTTGCTTGGATGAGTCCAGCTCCAACAACACTCAAGAAGCTCGACACCATCCAAGATAAAGCAGCCCGCTTGATTGCCACCCCATCCACCACACTTAAAATCCACTCCCTTCACCACCGGCGCACTGTGGCTGCAGTGTGTACCATCCACAGGATGCACTGCAGCAACTCACCAAGCCTTCTTTGAAAGCACCTGCCAAACCCGCGACCTCTACCACCTAGAAGGACAAGAGCAGCAGGCACATAGGAACAACACCACCTGCACGTTCCCCTCCAAGTCACACACCATCCCGACTTGGAAATATATCGCCGTTCCATCATCGTCGCTGGGTCAAAATCCTGGAACTCCCTTCCTAACAGCACTGTGGGAGAACCGTCACCACACGGACTGCAGCGGTTTTAGAAGGCGACTCACCACCACCTTCTCAAGGGCAATTAGTGATGGGCAATAAATGCTGGCCTGGCCAGCGACGCCCAAATCCCATGAACGAATGAAAAAAATACTGGGTTTCTCCTGCTGCTTTTACTGGAAGTGAGATGGGTTTTAAATAATCAAACAATACTTGGTTTCATCAGCTACTTTTACAGGAAGTGAAATGCGTATGAAATAATCAAACATTGCTTGGTTTTTCCTGCTACTTTTACTGGAAGTGAGATGGGTATTAAATAATCAAACATTACCTGGATTCAACTGGCTCTTTTTACTGGAAGTGAGATGTGTATTAAATAATCAAACATTACCTGGATTCAACTGGCTCTTTTTACTGGAAGTGAGATGTGTATTAAATAATCAAACATTACCTGGATTCAACTGGCTCTTTTTACTGGAAGTGAGATGGGTATTAAATAATCAAACATTACTGGGATTCTCCTGCTCCTCTTACTGGAAGTGAGATGGGTATTAAATAATTAAACATTACTGGGATTCTCCTGCTCCTCTTACTGGAAGTGAGATCGGTAATAAATAATCAAACATTACTGGGTTTCATCTGCTCCTTTTACTGGAAGTGAGATGAGTATTAAATGATCAAACACTGCTGGGTTCCTACTGCTCCATTTTTCTTGGTGAGTTGGGAATTAAACAATCAAACATTGGTGGGACTCTGCATCTCCGTTTACTGGAAGTGAGATGGGTATTAAATAATCAAACATTACTGGGTTTCTCCTGATCCTTCTACTGGAAGTGAGATGGGTATTAAATGATCAAACATTGCTTGTTTACTGCTGCTCTTTTTCTGGAGGTGATATGGGTATTAAATAATCAAACATTACTGGGATTCATCTGCTCATTTTACTGGAAGTGAGATGAGTATTAAATAATCAAACATTGTTGGTTTCATACTGCTCCATTTACTGGAAGTGAGATGGGTATTAAATGATCAAACATTGCTGGGATTCTCCTGCTCCTTTTACTGGAAGTGAGATCGGTATTAAATCATCAAACATTGCTTGGTTTCTCCTGCTCCTTTTACTGGAAGTGAGGTGCGTATTAAATAATCCAACATTACTGGGTTTCTCCTGCTGCTTTTACTGGAAGTGAGGTGGGTATTAAATAATCAAATATTACTGGGATTCTACTGCTCCTTTTACTGGAAGTGAGATGGGTATTAAATAAACAAACATTACTGGGATTCTACTGCTCCTTTTACTGGAAGTGAGGTGCGTATTAAATAATCCAACATTACTGTGTTTAACCAACTCCTTTTACTGGAAGTGAGATGGGTATTAAATAATCAAACATTACTGTGATTCCACAGCTGCTTTTACAGGAAGTGAGACGGGTATTAAATAAGCAAACATTAGTGGGTTTCACCAGCTCCTTTTACTGGAAGTGAGATGGTTACTAAATAATCAAACATTACTGGGATTCTACTGCTCCTTTTACTGGAAGTGAGATGGGTATTAAATAATCAAACATTGCTGGGATTCTCCTGCTCCTTTTACTGGAAGTGAGATCGGTATTAAATCATCAAACATTGCTTGGTTTCTCCTGCTCCTTTTACTGTAAGTGAGGTGCGTATTAAATAATCCAACATTACTGGGTTTCTCCTGCTGCTTTTACTGGAAGTGAGATGGGTTTTAAACAATCAAACAATACTGGCATTCTACTGCTCATTTTACTGGAAGTGAGATGAATATTAAATAATCAAACATTGCTGTGGTTCACCTGCTACTTTTACTGTAAGTGAAATGCGCATTAAATAATCAAACATTGCTTGGATTCTGCTGCTCCTTTCACTGGAAGTGAGATGGGTATTAAATAATCAAACATTACTGGGTTTCCACAGCTCCTTTTACAGGAAGTGAAATGTGTAAGAAATAATCAAACATTGCTTGGTTTCTCGTGCTCCTTTTACTGGATGTGAGATGGGTATTAAATAATCATACATTACTGGGTTTCTACTGCTCCTTTTACTGGAAGTGAGATGCGTATTAAAGAATCACACATTGTATGTTTACGACTGCTCCTTTTACTGGAAGTGAGATAGGTATTCAATCATCAAACATTGCTGTGGTTCACCTGGTCCTTTTACTGGAAGTGAGATGCGTATTAAATAATCAAACATTGCTGGGATCCTACTGCTCCTTTCACTGGAAGTGAGATGGGTATTAAATAATCACACATGACTGGGTTTCATCAGCTCCTTTTACAGGAAGTGAAATGCGTATGAAATAATTAAACATTGCTTGGTTTCTCCTGCTACTTTTACTGGAAGTGAGATGGGTATTAAATAATCAAAAATAACTGGGTTCCTCCTGCTAATTTACTGGATTTGAGATGGGTATTAAATAATCAAACATTACCTGGATTCAACTGGCTCTTTTTAGTGGAAGTGAGATGGGTATTAAATAATCAAACATTACAGGGTTTCATCTGCTCCTTTTACTGGAAGTGAGATAAGTATTAAATGATCAAACACTGCTCGATTCCAACTGCTCCATTTACTGGAAGTGAGTTGGGTATTAAACAATCAAACATTGGTGGGACTCTGCATCACCGTTTACTGGAAGTGAGATGGGTATTAAATAATCAAACATTACTGGGTTTCTCCTGATCCTGTTACTGGAAGTGAGATGGCTTTTAAATGATCAAACATTGCTTGTTTACCACTGCTCCTTTTTCTAGAGGTGATATGGATATTTAATATTCAAACATCACTGGGATTCTACTGCTCCTTTTACTGGAAGTGAGATGAGTATTAAATAATCAAACATTACTGGGATTTACCTGCTCATGTTACTGGAAGTGAGAAGAGAATTAAATAATCATACATTGTTGGTTTCATACTGCTCCATTTACTGGAAGTGAGATGGGTATTAAATTGTCCATCATTACTGGGTTTCTCGTGCTCATTTTACTGGAATTCAGATGGGTATTAAATAATCAAACATTGCTGGGATTCTCCTGCTTCTTTCACTGGAAATTAGATGCATATTAAATTATCCAACATTACTGGGTTTCTCCTGCTCCTTTTACTGGAAGTGAGATGGTTATTAAATAATCAAACATTACCTCGATTCAACTGGCTCTTTTCACTGGAAGTCAGATGCGTATTAAATAATCAAACATTACTGGGTTTCTCCTGCTGCTTTTACAGGATTTGAGTTGGGTTTTAAATAATCAAACAATACTGGCATTCTACTGCTCATTTTATTGGAAGTGAGATGAATATTAAATAATCAAACATTACTGGGTTTATCGTGCTCCATTTACTGGAAGTGAGATGGGTATTAAATCTTCAAACATTGCTGTGGATCACCTGCTACTTATACTCTAAGTGAGATGCGTATTAAATAATCAAACATTGCTAGGATTCTACTGCTCCTTTCACTGAAAGTAAGATGGGTATGAATTTTTTTAAAAATTCGTTCACGGGATGTGGGCGTCGCTGGCGAGGCCAGCATTTATTGCCCATCCCTAATTGCCCTCGAGAAGGTGGTGGTGAGCCGCCATCTTGAACCGCTGCAGTCCGTGTGGTGACGGTTCTCCCACAGTGCTGTTAGGAAGGGAGTTCCAGGATTTTGACCCAGCGACAATGAAGGAACGGCGATATATTTCCAAGTCGGGATGGTGTGTGACTTGGAGGGGAACGTGCAGGTGGTGTTGTTGCGATGCGCCTGCTGCTCTTGTCCTTCTAGGTGGAAGAGGTCGCGGGTTGGGTGGTGCTGTCGAAGAAGCCTTGGCGAGTTGCTGCAGTCAATCCTGTGGATGGTGCATACTGCAGCCACAGTGCGCCGGTGGTGAAGGGAGTGAATGTTTAGGGTGGTGGATGGGGTGCCAATCAAGCGGGCTGCTTTATCTTGGATGGTGTCGAGCTTCTTGAGCGTTGTTGGAGCTGCACTCATCCAGGCAAGTGGAGAGTATTCCATCACGATCCTGACTTGTGCCTTGTAGATGGTGGAAAGGCTTTGGGGAGTCAGGAGGTGAGTCAATCGCCGCAGAATACCCAGCCTCTGACCTGCTCTCGTAGTCACAGTATTTATATGGCTGGTCCAGTTCAGTTTCTGGTCAATGGTGACCCCCAGGATGTTGATGGTGGGGGATTCGGCGATGGTAATGCCGTTGAATGTCAAGGGGAGGTGGTTAGACTCTCTCTTGTTGGAGATGGTCATTGCCTGGCACTTATCTGGCGCGAATGTTATTTGCCACTTATGAGCCCAAGCCTGGATGTTGTCCAGGTCTTGCGGCATGCGGGCTCGGACTGCTTCATTATGTGAGAGGTTGCGAATGGAACTGAACACTGTGCAGTCATCAGCGAACATCCCCATTTCTGATCTTATGATGGAGGGAAGGTCATTTATGAACCAGCTGAAGATGGTTGGGCCGAGGACACTGCCCTGAGGAACTCCTGCAGCAATGCCCTGGGGCTGAGGTGATTGGCTTCCAACAACCACTACCATCTTCCTTTGTGCTAGGTATGACTCCAGCCACTGGAGAGTTTTCCCCCTGATTCCCATGGACTTCAATTTTAGTAGGGCTCCTTGGTGCCACACTCGGTCAAATGCTGCCTTGATGTCAAGGGCAGTCACTCTCACCTCACCTCTGGAATTCAGCTCTTTTGTCCATGTTTGGACCAAGGCTGTAATGAGGTCTGGAGCCGAGTGGTCCTGGCGGAACCCAAACTTATCATCGGTGAGCAGGTTATTGGTGAGTAAGTGCCGCTAGATAGCACTGTCGATGACACCTTCCATCACTTTGCTGATGATTGAGAGTAGACTGATGGGGCGGTAATTGGCCTGATTGGATTTGTCCTGCTTTTTGTGGACAGGACATACCTGGGCAATTTTCCACATTGTCGGATAGATGCCAGTGTTGTAGCTGTACTGGAACAGCTTGGCTAGAGGCGCAGCTAGTTCTGGAGCACAAGTCTTCAGCACTACAGCTGGGATGTTGTCGGGGCCCATAGCCTTTGCTGTATCCAGTGCACTCAGCCGTTTCTTGATATCACGTGGAGTGAATCGAATTGGCCGAAGGCTGCCTTCCGTGATGGTGGGGATATCGGGAGGAGGCCGAGATGGATCAACCACTCGGCACTTCTGGCTGAAGATGTTTGCAAACGCTTCAGCCTTGTCTTTTGCACTCACGTGCTGGACTCCGCCATCATTGAGAATAGGGATGTTTTCAGAGCCTCTTCCTCCCGTTCGTTGTTTAATTGTCCACCACATTTCATGACTGGATGTGGCAGGACTGCAGAGCTTTGATCTGATCCGTTGGTTGTGGAATCGCTTAGCTCTGTCGATAGCATGTTGCTTCAGCTGTTTAGCATGCATGTCGTCCTGAGTTGTAGCTTCACCAGGTTGGCACCTCATTTTTAGGTACGCCTGGCGCTGCTCCTGGCATGCTCTTCTACACTCCTCATTGAACCAGGGTTGATCCCCTTGCTTGTTGGTAATGGTAGAGTGAGGAATAAGCCGGGCCATAAGGTTACAGATTGTGCTGGAATACAATTCTGCTGCTGCGGATGGCCCGCAGCGCCTCATGGATGCCCAATTTTGACCTGCTAGATCCGTTCTGAATCAAACAAATAATCAAACACTACTGGGTTTCCACAGCTCCTTTTACAGGAAGTGAAATGGGTACGAAAAATCAAACATTGCTTGGTTTCTCCTGCTCATTTTCCTGGAAGTGAGATGGGTTTTAAATAATCAAACATTACATGTTTACGACTGCTCATTTCGCTGGAAGTGAGATTGGTATTAAATGATCAAACATTACTGTGATTCTACTGCTCCTTTTACAGGAAGGGAGATGCGTATTAAATAATCAAACATTACTGGGATTCTACTGCTCCTTTTACTGGAAATGAGATGGGAATTAAATCATGAAACCTTGCTTGGATTCTCCTGCTCCTTTTACTGGAAGTGAGATGGGTATTAAATAATCCAACATTGCTGGGTTTCTCCTGCCCCTTTTACTGGAAGTGAGATGAGTATTATATAATCAAACATTGCTGGGATTCTCCTGCTCCTTTTACTGGAAGTGAGATGAGTATTATATAATCAAACATTGCTGGGATTCTCCTGCTCCTTTGACTGGAAGTGAGATGGGTATTAAATAATCAAACGTTACTGGGTTTCGTCTGCTCCTTTTCCAGGAAGTGAGATGCGTATTAAATAATCGAACATTACTTGGATTCGACTAGTCCTTTTACTGGGCGTGTGATGTGTATTACATAATCAAACATCACTGGGATTCTCCTGCTCCTTTTACTGGAAGTGAGATGGGTTTTAAATAATCAAACATTACTGGGATTCTACTGCTCCTTTTACTGGAGGTGAGATGGGTATTAAATAATCAAACATTACTTGTATTCTACTGCTCCTTTTTGCTGGAAGTCATATGGGTATTAAATAATCAAATATTACCTGGATTCACCTGCTTCTTTTACTGGAAGTGAGATGGGTATTAAATAATCAAACATTGCTGGGATTCACCTGCTCCTTTTACTGTAAGTGAGATAGGTATTAAATAATCAAACATTGCTGGGATTTACCTGCTCCTTTTACTGTAAGTGAGATATCTATTTAATATAATTAAATAACAAACATTGCTGTGTTTCCGCTTTACCTTTGATTGGAAATCATATGGTGTTAAATATAACAAAATATTAAAGACACTCTAGGTTTCTGCGGCTCCTTTTTTTTAGAATCATTGAAAGTCACATTCAGGAAGGGGGATATTCTGCCCATCACGTCCGCGCCGGTTTGATGCAAGCTCAATCCAGTTAGTCACACTCCCACCCTTTCCGCTCGCCCTGCATTTTTTTTCCTTTCAAGTACTAATCCAGTTCCCTTTTGAAGGCCATGATTGAATCTGCCTCCAACACTCCCTCGTGCAGTGAATTCCAAAACCTAACCACTCGCCGTGTAAAAAGTTTTTCCTCATGTCACCTTTGGTTCTTTTGCCAATCACCTTAAACCTATGTCCTCTGGTCCAGGACACGTCTGCCAATGGGAACCTTTACTTTCTATCTGCTCTTTCTTGATCCTTCATGATTTTGAACACCTATCAAATCTCCTTGCAACCGTCTCTGTTCCAATGAGAATAACCCCAGCTTCTCCAGTCTATCCACATAACTAAAGTCCCTCATTCCTGGATTCATTCTTGTAAATCTCTAAATCTCTTCTGCACCCTTTCCAAGGCCTTCACATCTTTCCTGAAGTGCGGTGCCCAGAACTGGACACAGTACTCCAGTTGTGGCCGAACCAGTGTTTTATAAAGGTTCATCATGACTTCCACACTTTTGTACTCGTTGCCTCTACGTATAAAGCCCACCGTCCCGTATGCTTTTTAAACCACTTTCTCAACCTGCCCTTCCACCTTTAACGATTTGTGCACATATACCCTCAGATCTATCTGTTCCTCTAACCCATTTAGAGTTGTGCCCTCTAGTTTATATTGCCTATCATTGTTCTTCCTACCGAAATGTATCACTTAGCATGCGTTAAATTGTATCTGCCACGTGGCCGCCCATGCCACCAGCCTGTCTATATCCTCTTGAAGTCTATCACTATCCTCCACACTGTTTACGTCCCTTTCAAGTTTTGTGTCATCTGCAAATTTTGAAATTGTGCCCTGTACACCCAAGACCAAGTCATTAACATATATCAAGGAAAGCAATCGTCCCAGCACTGAACCCTGGGGAACACCTCCCTCCAATCCGAAAAACAACCATTCACCACTACTCTGTCTCCTGCTCCTTCGCCAATTCTGTATTCATGTTGCTACTGCCCCCTTTATTCCATGGGCCGCAATCTTACTGATAAGCCTACAGTACAGCTCTTTATCAAACGCTTTTTTCAAAGTCCATATACACCACATCAACTGCATTGCCTTCATCTACCCTCTCTGATACCTCATCAAAAACCTCTATCAGTTTAATTATCTACGAATTGCTTTGCACAAATCCGTGCTGGCTTACCCTAATCAATCCGCCCTCATCCAAGTGACTGTTACTTCTATCCTGGATTATAGTTTCTAAATGTTCCCCCACCACTGAGGTTAAACTGAATGGCCTATGGTTCTGGGTTTATCCTTACACCCTTTTTTGAAGAAGGGTGTAACATTTGCACTTCTCCAGTCCTCTGGTACAACCCCCGTATGTACAGATGTTTGGAAGATTATGGCCAGTAGCTCCGCAACTTCCACCCTTACTTCCCTCAGCAACCTCGGATGCATTCCATCCAGACCGGGTGACATATCTACTTTAATTACAGCCAGTCTTCAAAGTACCTGCTCTTTATCAATTTTAGCCAAACCAGCATCTCAATTATACCTTCCTTTACTGAGACTGTGGCAGCATCTTCTTCCTTGGTAAAGACAGATGCAAAGTACTTATTTAATACCTCAGCCTTCCCCTCTGCCTCCACGAGTAGATCTCCTTTATGGTCCCTAATAGGCTCCAACCCTGCTCTGACCACCTGTTTACTGTTTTTGTGCGTGTAGAAGACTTTTGGATTCCCTTTTATGTTGGCCACCAGTCTATTCTCATACTCACTCTTTGCCCCTCTTATTTCCTTTTTCACTTCCCCTCTCAACTTTCTATATTCTGCCTGGTTCTGACTTGTGTTATCAACCTGACATCTGTCATACGCCCCTTTATTCGGTTTCATCTTACTCACTATCTCTTTTGTCATCCAGGGAGCTCTGACTTTTGTTGCCCTTCATTTCTGCCTGATGGGAATGTACCTCGACTGTACCAGAACCATCTCCTCCTGAAAGACCGCCCACTGCTCAATTACAGTTTTGTTTGTTAATCTTTGATTCCAATTTACACGGGCCAGATCGGTTCTCATCCCATTGAAATTGGCCCTCCTCCAATTGAGTATTTTTATTCGGATAGTTGAAGTCCCCAGTTATCACTACTCCATCGCTTTTACACTTCTATAATTTCACTGAAAATTTGTTCCTATGCATCCTTCCCACAAGCCTATAGAATACACCGAGTAGTGTAATGGCATCTTGTTTATTTCGAACCAAATGGATTCTGTCCTTGATTGTTCCAGGACATCCTCTCTCTCCAGCACTGCAATATTCTCCTTAATCAAAACTGCCACCTTTCTTTCCCTCCCTTGTATCCAGGAATATTTAGTATTCAATCCTGCCCTTTTTTGAGCCAGGTCTCTCTTATAGCCACGACATCGTATTGCCATGTGGCTGTTTGCGCCTGCAGCTCACCAACATTGTTTCCCAAGCTTCGTGCGTTTACACACATGAACTGCAAACCAGTCTTATGCATTTATTTTACTCTCTCTTAGTCTGATCCCACCTAATGCTGTACTATTATTTGCTGTAGTGCTATTTTTCTCCCCTAATCCTTTGTGGCCCTTGTTTCTCATTTCCATTGCTAAATCCTGGTGCCTATCCCCCTGCCAAATTAGTTTAAACCCTTCCCACAGCACGAGCGAACCTCCCGGCGAGGACATTGGTCCCAACTCCGTTCAGGTGCAACCCGTCCGGTCTGTCCAGGTCCCACCGTCCCCAGAACTGGTCCCAATGTCCCAGGAATCTCAAGACTTCCCTCCTGCACCATCTCCAGCCATTCATTCATCTGCTCTATCCTCCTATTTCAATGCACATTAGCATGGCACCGGGAGTAATCCGGAGATTACCACCTTTGAGGTCGTGATTCTTAATCTCTTTCCTAACTCCTTAAAATATGCCTGCACGACCTCATCCCTCTTTCTCCCGATGTCGTTGGTACAAATACGGACCACGACCTCTAGCTGTTCACACTCTCCCCCCAGAATGTTCTGCAGCCACTCAGTGACAGCCTTGACCCTGGCACCAGGGAGGCAACATATCATTCTGGAATCACGTGTGCCGCCGCAGAAACGCCTGTCTGCTTCCCAAACTATGGGCTCCCCTATCACTATTGCTCTCCTGACATTTCTCCTCCCCGTCCCCCCACCCCAGTACAACTGAGCCATTCATGATGCTGTAGACTTGGCTCCGGCTGTACTCCGCAGAAGAACTCTCTCCCACACAAGTATTCAGAACTGAATACTCGTTGGGAGAGTGAGATGCACTCAGGGGACTCCTGCACGTCCTGCCTGGTCCTACTCATCTGTTTTGCGCTCACCCAGTCTCTCTCTGCCTACACTCTCTTAAGCTGCGGGGTGACCACCTCCTGAAACGTGCTATCCACGTAGTTCTCAACCTCGCGGATACAGTGTAATGACGCCAGTTGGTGCTCAAGTTCCGGAATCCGGAGCTCGAGCTCTAGGATGACACTTCCTGCACCTGTGGTTGTCCAGGACACGGGAAGCATCCTGGAATTGCCACATGACACAGGATGTGCATTCCACGGGTGTGAACTGCCCTGTCATGTCGTGATTTATTAGATTGTTTATTAACCTTATCAAAAATAAATTAAAATTTAAAAGCACTCAACACTTGAAGTGAGATGGGTATTAAATATATGAAAATAATCAAAGATTGCTGGCTTCCTACAGCTCCTTTTCCTGGAAGTTGGTTGGATGTAAAGGATGAAAAAATATTGCTGGGATTCTACTGCTCCATTTGCTGGAAGTGAGATGGGTATTAAATAAAATAAAATAAACAAATATTGGTGGGTTCCTACTGCTCCATTTAATGGAAGTGAGATGGGCAATACATTTTATAATTAAGCACTGCCGGGTTTCTACTGCTCCATTTGATGGAAGTGTGATGGATGTTAAAGATCAAAAAATAAGCA
Source organism: Heptranchias perlo (assembly GCF_035084215.1). Lineage (NCBI taxonomy): Eukaryota > Metazoa > Chordata > Chondrichthyes > Hexanchiformes > Hexanchidae > Heptranchias > Heptranchias perlo. Next base: position 9,396,176 of record NW_027139453.1, on the reverse strand, counting down.
CAGTTAACAGGAGGGGCACTGAAAGCCCAGTAAACGAGAGGGGCACCGAAAGCCCAGTAAACAGGAGTGGCACTGAAAGCCCAGTAAACAGGAGGGGCACTGAAAGCCCAGTAAACAGGAGGGGCACTGAAAGCCCAGCAAACGGGAGGGGCACTGAAAGCCCAGCAAACGGGAGGGGCACTGAAAGCCCAGTAAACAGGAGGGGCACTGAAAGCCCAGCAAACAGGAGGGGCACTGAAAGCCCAGCAAACGGGAGGGGCACTGAAAGCCCAGCAAACGGGAGGGGCACTGAAAGCCCAGTAAACAGGAGGGGCACTGAAAGCCCAGCAAACAGGAGGGGCACTGAAAGCCCAGTAAACAGGAGGGGCACTGAAAGCCCAGTAAACGGGAGGTACAGTGAGACCGCGCCGAAGCAGCGGAAGTGAATGCCTCACCGTTGTCTGCTCTGCGAAAATGCCCAATTCTCACTTCACGGATCAAGCCATTTTTCTTTGCACGTGGCAGGAAATGGAACATTCTGTCTCTCGGGCCCATTGCACTGACCTATCTGAAATGTCCTGTCAACGTTATAGAATTGAAAAATAACAACTAACTTCTGATTGGTTGTGTCAGCCAATGTGAGCAGTGAATTATGACGGCCATTCATGCAAAATTCTGTATTTTCACCAAAAAGGTGAAGAAATTTAATACTAAATACTGTTTAAAACTCTCCCTTTTATCAAACTGTGAATGTTTCCAATCCGTCACTATCTGTCGAGATGCGCCCACACTGTTTGTTACCAGTTTGGTTGCACAATGTTGGATGTTGAGAGTGGGAGACAAGAACTTCAGTCTCGATTTCTTATTCTTAATTTAATTAATAGATATGAGACCTGGTACATCTGTCAGCTGTTTATTACTTAATGACAGAACACTGAGTAGTACATGCTAGTAATGTGTCTTTGTACCCACACTTGTGATCCATCGGGGTGGTCCGAACTTACTGCTCATCAGGCAGTTTGCAGTCTTTAGTGTAACTTACTCTAACGTGCAGTCATATTTATACATCTGGATGGTTAGTTTCTAAGCAATGCCACTTGCTTTGCACCTATTAACTCTAAGACTATTATCCTGTGATTATTGTGTGTCATATCCAACGGCACTATTAAATGGCAACGTTGCGCCACATACACTCCATCCTGGCTGGAATGTAGGTGACTCCAGCTGGAATGTGAATGGCTCCATCTCTTATCACTGGAGATAAGACAGTCTTGCAAGGCTGTTACCGTACAACCTTTTCTCACTATATTCGCAATTTAAAACCCAGTCATGCTGTCTTCAAACTAAGTCACATTTCTTCACAAGGATCCTTTAAATGAATTCTCCCATTTTTTGTTTAAATTGCGTTAGACTGACACATCTTAATTACTTAGCTTTGGCCTATTCTAAACTATGTTAGACTCCATCACACAGAATCAATTCACAATACACAGATACCAGTAGTAACTTCTGTATTTTAAGCTATCGTTCCCCACTTCCCACTAGATGTTCGGAGCCTTCTGGCGAATCACGCCCATGTGCCCCTGTCATTTCTACACTTCCTCCTTCACTGTAGCCCTTTCCACTAACTATCCGTGATTGTCTTTAACTTTGCCAAGCTGTTAACATATTATGTTTTACATTATCCTACACAAAGTTATCGGAGTTTGTACCTGAACAGATTACTCCAACATCTCGCTTGTGTCCGCAGCCAGGCGAACCAATAACTGGTCCTGACCCTTCTCCAAAGTGAGCATCAAGCGGCGCTGCTATCCCAGAGCCACAGCCCAGCTCTTCACAAACGGCTTCGGCATTCTGTAAGTCCCAGGACCGGTCACCACAAACTGTCCTCCAGGTTCCACTCCAGTTAATCTCCAATCTCCCCGCACAGGGACTGTCTCCATTCACCAGTCTGGGCTTGGAACTTCCTGGGAATTATACAGAGAGCATTTTAAGGCTTTATATTAAAATGTGGAGATAGTTTGAGGGGAAGTGTTCATGTTATCAATTTCTATCTTATCATCTTATCGCCGTGTATCTTGTGAACGTTTTTATTTAAAAAGAATCCCATCTATTTTGAAATTGTCATCTGGACCTTGTAAAATTTAGTCCAAGGGCCACAGCATAATCGGCATTGAGACGGTCAAAGGTTTAGGGAATCAATACTAAAATTGGATTGACGACAGAAGACAGAGCGTGGTTGTAGAGGGTTGTTTTTC